>NW_020885066.1:136150-160486 GCF_003945725.1 Corapipo altera | reverse complement strand
ATGCACCACGAGTACCTGCAGGGGCTGGCCCCCGCCGCCGGGCACGCCGTCGGGCTGGCGCACCACCAGTGGCTGCCCAGCGCCGGCACGGACTGGGGCAGCGGCGGGGGCGGCGGGGGCGCGCACCTCCCGCCCGCCGAGCACGCCAAGGGCGGCCCGCCGGGGCCCCGCGAAGAGCTGTCCGCCGCCGCCTTCCATCACCGCCCGCATCTGGTGCCGCAGCCGGCGGCGGGCGGCGCGGCGGGCGGGTGGGCGCAGGGCGGCGCGCACCACCTGCCGCCCATGTCCCCGCCGTCGGGGCAGCCGCTGCTCTACGCGCAGCCCTACGCGGGCCTCAACGGGATGCTGGGCCCGCCGGCTCCCGCGCTGCACCACGGGCTGCGCGACCCGCTGGGCGCCGAGGAGGCGGGCGGGCACGAACTGGCGGCATCGCCGCCGCCACTGGGTCCGCCCGAGCCGTCGGACGAGGACGCGCCCAGCTCCGACGACCTGGAGCAGTTCGCCAAGCAGTTCAAGCAGCGGCGGATCAAGCTGGGCTTCACGCAGGCCGACGTGGGGCTGGCGCTGGGCACCCTGTACGGGAACGTCTTCTCGCAGACCACGATCTGCCGGTTCGAGGCGCTGCAGCTGAGCTTCAAGAACATGTGCAAGCTGAAGCCGCTGCTCAACAAGTGGCTGGAGGAGACGGACTCCAGCACGGGCAGCCCCACCAACCTGGACAAGATCGCGGCGCAGGGTCGGAAGCGCAAGAAGCGGACGTCCATCGAGGTGGGCGTCAAGGGCGCCCTGGAGAACCACTTCCTCAAGTGCCCCAAGCCCTCGGCGCACGAGATCACCTCCCTGGCGGACTCCCTCCAGCTGGAGAAAGAGGTGGTGCGGGTCTGGTTCTGCAACCGGCGGCAGAAGGAGAAGCGGATGACGCCGGCCGGGGTCCCGCACCCCCCGATGGAGGACGTTTACGCACAGGCGGACACGTCGCCGCTACACCACGCGCTGCCCGGCGCCGTGCAGTGACTGCCCGGGCCCCCGCGGCCCCGACGGCGGCTCGGCGGGCGGCGGGGGACGCGCTTTAATTTATTCTCAGACTGGCCCGGCCGCCCGGTCCGCGCCCCGCGCTCTATTTATTCTCCCGCCGGAGCCGCCGCGGCCGCCGCAGCAGTAGCCAAAGGTTTGCGATCTCTAATTTATTCCCCTCCTCGCGCGGCCGGGGGGACGCTTCGACACCATTTCCCGGCCCGTCTCTATTTATTTCTAACCGTGCGCGGAGCTCGCACCCTCCCGTTGGTGGGTTCGGTCCGGTCCCATCCCCTTGGGTTTCGGTTTTTGTTTGTATCTCTATTGCAAAACCAATGTAGACTGCGAGGGTACGTTTCTATTTATGTTATAGTAAATATTTTATTACTTACATAAACCATTTACCCAGGAACCGGTCTCGTGTCGTCTTTGCAGGCTGCGCGCCCGGCCGGGAGCGGGGCGGCCGTCGGGGCCGGGGCCGGTGGCGTTGCCTTCGCGGGGCCCCGCCGAGCCCCCCGTGCCGCCCGCGGAGCCCCGTTCCCGAGGCCCCCGGTGTCCCCGGTGCCCCGGTTCGCACCAGCGGCGCTCGGCGGGGTTTGCCCGCCCGGTAACGCGCTTTGCGGAGCCGCTGCCCTGCGGGGATGCGCTCGTGCCCTGCACTGTCCGCGCACCTTCCGCGGTGTTTTAATGATCCGAAGGGAACTCTCCGCAGTTTGAGCAGAAAAGGGCCCGCACGTAACTTTCCTCCTGCGTGTCGCAGAGGTAATACATGCACACCGGTGTTGTAGATTCCACTCAAACCACACTCTCCGGTTGTCCGATGTCACCAACTTTCCCTTTCGTGGTTTCATGCCCGAATATTTTGCGGTTATGCCAAGGAAGGCTGAAAATTTAGTTTTTGCATTATGAGTTCCTGGAAGAATGATCCTGCATCTCTACTTTAAACTTTCTCTTACAGCATCAAGAAAAGTCGCATGTGGGGATTGTGTTTGCCTTTGCAGGTTCCTGGATTCCTGCGGCGTTTTGTCTGTTGGGAGAACTTTTGAAATATGGGCCCATACAGAGCTCTTGCACTGATGAAATACTTCATCGAAATCTGGTAGTAAAGGACCTAATTCTTTCTTTTAGTTGGCAGAGAATTTTCCAATGTTCTCAGACACCTGGCACTTGATAGTTTCCCCACTTAAATCAGTACAAAATATGTGCTGTGAAAACAGCAGCTTTAAAAGAGATTTTTTTAGCAAAAGCAGTGCATCCTGAATAGCAATTCGTGTATACTTTTTTAATAGATATAAAAATTTATAACATCTCAAATGTAACTTACGCTTAAAAATTTATACTTAAAAATTCTTGTCTTCAATGTGGTTTGATTTTGTTGCATTTTGTGCCTTGGGTGAGGGGTGAATACTGCTTGTCTAAGCAATGATGCATTTACCATTGATAATGTTATAACTTACTCCATTCTCAATGTCTCTTAAAATGTAGGTATTCTACATCAGCTAATATAGGACTATCAAATTCTCATTCAAAATTACAGTAAACTGATTTTTGAGATTTTAAAATAAAGTCACTTTGAGCAGTTATTTCATCAAGTACTCTGTAAAGAAATGTTTCACTTTATGGTACAAACAAGCTAGCAAATGCTGCAGGTTAGGATATTAATAACTTCCCGTGGCATGCAGAGCATAATAAGAAAACTCACTTAGAGGATTCAGTGTGTAGTGTGTGTTTTGTTAGCTTTTGTTACAGACTTAGCTTCCTTTTTTGTAATGAGACTGGTTTTTATAGAGGAGCACAGAATTTTGGAGCTGTTGTAGAGATCCCGAATTCAAAAAGTTTTGCTATTTTTACTGAATATTTACTAATTTCCAAATAGCTGAGTAGATGTAGTAGCTTAGATGATGCATTCCAGTAAAAAGGTAAAGGAGGATGATGATTCAAGGGTTTGAGACAATGTATCATGATGGCATTTAAATTAATTTCCAACTCTGAAAATCTGTCTTTAGCTGTTCTCTTGTGTGTTCCCCACACATGTACTATTGTGTTTAGTGTTTGGTCATGCTGTAACTGCAGCCTTTGCTTAAGAATTTCTGTATAACAGCAAGGCTTTAAGGGAAGAAGAAACAAAATCATAAATTAACAACAGAGGGTTTATTTGTTTGCTTGTTTCTTAAAGAAAACAAACTCTTGTTTGCATTGAATGGTTAATTGTGCTGCTTTTCTATACTAGGAGTCTTTTCAGTAGCCTCTTCATTCTGAACTAACCTGAATGGCAAACAGGATTTATATCGATACTCAGAAGGGAAGGGTCAGTTTTCACATTGTGTTCTCCTAATGGATGAGATGTGCTGTGAGTGCTGGGGAGGACGAGCACCCTTGGGTTGTTCGGTGTGTCAGATTGTATAAGGCACTGGCAGCCCCACTGCATTAGCTCTTTCGTGCTGTTGAGCAGAAAAAATAAAATACTCTGTATATCTCATTTTTGCAGTGCCGCAGTGCTCAGCTGTTCTAAAAATCAAATGCCCCAAAGGTTTGCCTCTCTTAAAATAACTTGTTAGTTTTCCTGGTCAGGGATTAAATAGCAATTACTGGAGGGAGGACTTTATTTTTTCCCCGCTGGTTGTTTCTCACTAAGGTGAAAGCGTGAGCTTATACTACTATTTCAGTACTAAAGCACAGGGAAGGTAGGACCGTGGTGTTGGTACATTAAAGAAAAGCAGATGTACAAATGCTTGCTTAACAATGCTCAAACAAAGTGAATAGTAAATATAGAAAATAGGAAGTGTAGATAAGGAACAGGAGTTAAGCACATTGCCATTGTGAGAGGGGTTTAGGTCTGTGCTGATGGGAAATCCTTGCACTAATCCAGGAGCGCTCTGCTGCTGAGCAGTGCCTGGCCCCAGCAGATGCTCTTCAGAGCAGCTTTTGCTCTTGCATTCAGGTTGTGCTTAGTCCCGTGGTGGCACTGAGCTTTACCCATTGCGCTCGGGGCAGGTGCTCCATCAGCAGGGGCTGGAGTGACCTGCTTGCCTTGCCCACAGTCCAGAGGAGCTGGTGCCTGGCTGCTGACCCAGAGCCCACATCTCAGGCTGGTGAAGAGAGCTGAGGTGATGAGCAGAAGGTCTCTGGCCAGGTGGGGCGGTTGGCACCAGGCAAACGCATCCCTGGTATGGGCTTAGCCCTTCTGGGCTCACAGAAGGGCATAAGCCGTGTTGTGCTACCCTTACCTGGGCAGAGAGCCTGCCCGTGTGCTCCAGGTGTGTGGGAGGGCAGCTGCACTTCCCAAATACTGTCATCTTATAAATTGGTTATCAACAATTTTAAGACACTTCAGTTTTCTGTATAGCAGACAATATTCAGCAGGGTACCACTTTTTCCCTTTTATTTTTAAAAATGTGGACGGTTGCTGCTCAACTTTCTTACGTGCTTAGGAAAAGATTGTGGTGTTCCAGTATCCAACTTCTTTCCAGATTTCTTCTCTTAGACTATTATTGCTGCCACTTGCAAGGGCGAGGAGTGCTTGCTGTGTAACTGCTGAGGTGACTACAGCACAGCAGTTTGCCTGATGAGGCACAGTCACTCGTAATTAGTGATGCCGTGTTCATCTTACACTTTCCACTGAATTTGGTCTCTTCTGCCTGCTGCCCAGCCAGAGCCTGATCCCATCGCAGTGCCATGATGTGACTGTCCCCTAATGAGCTAAAGCAGCAGCTGAAATGCTGTGATCTCTTTACGTGAAAATTCAGAGCATCAGTATTAACACCATGGACTCTTGTTCCCAATTCTTCCCACTCCTACATGCTCTGTCTCCCAGAAGGAGAGATTTCAGTGCTGTCTGGTTAAGCAAATCTTTTAATTCTGTGCTAATGTTGTTTCATATATTTTACTTTTATGCTGTTTCTACCATTGGTCCCTTGGAGCTGGATCAGCTGCAAGACAGCTCAGAGCTGCCATTTCACAGGTACTGGAAGCAGGTTTGGATCCTGCCCCAGGGCAGAAGTCCACAACTCTGGAAGTGTTCCTCCTTAGCTGCCTTGTATTTTTCTTGCAGTTGAGTTGTTTGAAATGAGCATGTCCTGGCTGGTGACTCGGAGCTGGTGCTTGTGTGTGCTGAGGACGGGCACGTGGCTCCCGTGGGCTCCTGCCCTGTGTCTGCTGGGAGCAGAGCAGCCCCAGGCAGGGGCAGGAGCAAGCTGAGGTGGGGTGGGAGGTGTTCTGGTTTTAAAATGCTATTAAATATCCATAGATGACAGTGTCTGGTCTCACTAAGATTGATATTGCTGCTTTGGGAGACCTGGCCCAATGTACTTTTCTGAAATGGGAAGCTCCAAAGAACAGATTTTCTTCAGGTGTACACCGGCAAGATGTCAGCTCTGAGCATCATCGTCCCTGTTTTACGTGCATGTGCCTGTAGAGGAAACGCACAGAGAAGTAGCCTGTTAAAGTCTCTCCTGTGAACCCCCACTGTGCATTGCTGAGCTGATTTATGGGTGTTCAGCTTCGCTCCCACTTGTGATTTGTTGTGAGTGTAGGTGTGCATGTGTGCACACACAGCTCTTGCATGGGCACAGCACTAGAGATATGGCCAACTGCACTGCCTTAGTGTTCTCCCGTGTTCTTCAAGGAAGCTCTGCCCCTGGAAGTTCCCCTGTTTTCAGTTTGAACTAACAAGACCCAGTGTCCATGCCGTGCGTGGGGATTACAAGGTTGCAGAGGCAGCAGTGTTAAAGCCTATGATGCTATACACAAGATCTAATGTGCATGTTAAATCTGACCTCGTGAATATTTCACGTTCCTTGATATCACATTATTTTTGGTGTTGGGCAGATCAAGTGTTATTTCTTGTAAGCCCTGCAAAGGTGTTCTGGTTACATGGGTACCCTGGCTCATACACTGCTGAGTACTTGCTGCAAAGAAGAATGCTGTTCATGCCAAACTTCAAAAACATTTCTTTATTTTCCTCTTTCCCACCTTTCTTCTGGAGCATTCTACCTGATCAAGGCATCTGTGCAGCACCACCAGCACCCAGGCCCTGTTTCCTCCTGGACATTGGCTTCTCTCCACAGGGGCAATCTGCTTTTTATCGCTCTGCCAGATTCTCTAGGGCCAAAATGCTCAGCAGTCACTGCAGCCACAGAACAGTATTTCCTCCAGAATGTGTCCAAGCTGGCTCTTCTGTCAGCGTGTTTAAGGAAGGGGGATGGCTCACTGAAGCCGCTCGGCTCTCTCTCAGGAGCTGCACTCCAAACAGCTGCGTCCTTCAAAGTAAATGAATGAACAAGTGCACAAAAATCTTCTTGCAAATGTCACATATATGTACAAGAGTTGCCAGGTCCTCCATGGAAATGCCTGCTCTGCTCTGGGGGATCAGTAGAAGGTATGAGAGAGCCAATGGACAAATAGGCATCTTTTCATTTCACTGTCGTTTGTTGGGTTTGTTTGGGATTTTCAATTCTGTGGAAATTTGTCTTGTGTTTTTCATTACCAGGAGCTCACTGTGTAGTAGTACCTCTCACTCACACTAAAGGCTGTGCAACTTTGAGATTATACTGAATCATAAATTTGTAGCCAGACAAAATGCTGGGAAACTAATTTACACATTTGCAGGACTGGTTCTAAAGAGTCAGGCCATTACATCAGATATTTACATCACATCTTTATGTTTCAGGGTTCTTTTTAAATTGGAGAAGTTTTTTTCAGTCATATTTGAAGCTAACCTGGTGACAGACAAAATAAATCAACAGAAGGGTGGGCAGTGAGGGAGCTACAGTACATGAGGGCAATTATCAGATGTGCTACAATGGAGACAAATGCTGTTGGAGCTTCTGGGTTTTACTCCCAAGTCCCCTGTTCATTTTCTTGAGGTCTATGAGAAATGTTTTGGACTTTTTCCCCCAGTGTTTTTACTTCTCTTGAAGTGATGTCATAAATCTTTCCTTAAGTTGCAAGGGTTAATTTATACAGATTGCTGAGGGACCTCAGCAAAAAGAGCTGCAGCAGTGTGAGATGCTGCTTGTGCACACAGTGAGGAATGCAGAGGGATTTCTCAATGTCTCTGGTGGAAAGAGCATTCCCTTGTGCTGGGCTCGGTGGTGTGGTGCAGGCAGAGCTGTGCTGCAGGAACTGAGAGCTGCTCCCCTGCTCCCCCCTCTCACTGCTCTGTGTATGGGTATGTTCCTGGTCTGGGAAAAGTGCTCCTGACCCTGCTGCCCAGGGATGTGAAGAGCAGGACAGGCTGCTCTGTGTGTTGAGGATAAGTGCTGTGGAAGGCATCACCCACTGCTGGAGCTCTCTCTGGGAGCCGTGGATCTCCGCCGAGCGCAGCCGAGCCGTCCCTGCAGCTCCCGGCAGACTCGCAGCAGCACGGGGTTATTTTTACCGACATGGCCTGTGGTGCGGATCTGGCAGAGCTGTCTGGAGGAGCACTGATGTGCTGAGATGGCTGGATATTGTCCCCTGCCCTCATCCCCGCCATGTGGGGGTCAGGGTGCAACTCTGAATTTCTCCTCTTCAGGTCCAAGGTCCATGTCCCTTATACCTTTGTGTCCTCTGCAGAGCTGGGAGTGCCAGGAGCTCATGAACACTCAGCGCTCAGGACAGTTTTCATCACGTTTTTTCCACGTGATATCCCTTGATATGGGCTCAGGTGTCAGAGCATTTGGGAGCAAAGGGATGAAAACTGCTGCCAAACCTGACCTCACTCTTGCATCCCTTGCCATCTCCCCCCCAGTGCTCCCCTTGATGAGTCCAGGCCCGTGCTGTAGGGTCACAGAATGAGACAAGCAGTTGGGCTCAGGGAGTGACTTTGATCAGCTAAAAGCTGCCTGTCCCAGAGCACCGTGCAGTTCTCCACCTTCTGCCCAGGGTGGGGGCTGGCTTTGCTGCCAGAAGGGCTCTCTCCTTCCCCAACCCTGGCTTGAGGAGCAACCTCACAGGCTAGCCCAGCCTTGCAGGTGTTGGGGACAGGAGCAGGTCAGTGTCATTAAGAGGGAGAGGATTGAATCGATACCTGGAGTGTTTGATATTCTGCCTAGTGGAACACTTGTTATGTCTTTAATTAGTATTTCTAAAAGCACTATGGAATGGAAAGCAAAAGGCAGAAATAAATAGCAAGGGGTGATCAATTGGGCATGAAACCCTTGTTATTGATCACCTTTAACCTCTGCTTAAACTAATGACAGAGCTACCATTTAACTGTCCCCAGGCACAAAGTGCATCAATTGTACAAGTGCCACATAAATCATGGTGGGCTGCGGCGCATCGCGAATGGCCCCTGGGGACAGCCTGCCTATGGGGAGAGCAGGGTCCTCCTGGGGCTGGGGGGGGGCACCACCAGGGCTGGGCTGTGCTGCTGGGGCACCCTCTGAAGGTGTGCTCAGGTGAGCTGCTGCTCCCAGAACTGGTGTTTCACACAAAAAGACTCCCAAGGGCAAAGCTGCATCACAGCTCTGAGGGCAGCGCGGGGGGGTACAAATGACAGTATTTCCCCTCCATGTCTCTTTCCCCATGGAGCTCAGAGAGGATTTATGCTATTAAATTGATGCCTGCTCCTGAGCTCTGAGTACCCTGGCTGGGGCAGTGCCACTGCCACTGGGTGAGTTTGCAGAAGGACACACAGGACTGAGGTGAAACAATGAACCTGTCTCAGCAAGTGTTTGAAGCAGCAGAGATTGGGGAAGGAGTGACACAGGCACAGAAATGATCACCTTTTCCAATATGCCTTCAACTGGCTTCCTGACTCATCAGTTGTGCTGGAATTGCCCATTCCGGTTGTTATAGGGGTAAAAAACCCATAAAAATCAAGATGTACAATGGACAACAGAGTGAAGTCAGCACAGCCTTTTGAGATAACAGCAATAATATTCATTAACATTCAATCTGCAAATTATCCCTTGAAACCCCAGTCTGGAGATTTGCCAGTTTTCGACACACGACGATGTTGTCTGGTGTGTTTCCAGCACGGCAGCATTTCCAAGGCTGTGCTGGACATATGGCATCACAGAGCCATCAGCTGTATGTCCTACCATGCACAGGGCAAGGGCTGTGCCTGCCTTTTCAGGGGAATGTTTATTTATCTTTAGGATGCTGCTTCTGCAAATGCAGTTCCCCAAAGAATTGGGAGGTAATCTTTTTCTTGATGTTCCCTACTCTTCATTTTGGTGAAAGCAGAGGGCTTTTGGGGAAGCTTTCAAAAAGCTGTTTGTTTCCAGAGCTGTTAAGGAAATATTCTCACTGAGGCCTGGGGAGGGAAGTATAGGGAAAACCTTGGCATTTTGGAGGAGTCCCATTGATCAGTGTGTCTCTCTGTTTATCCCTCTTGGAGTGCTCTCAGGATCATTCCTGTGTCTGTGGGAACAAGGGAAAGGTCCTGTCTCGTCTGCTGGTGACTGGGCTGAGTGATCCTGAGCACATACTTGGCCTTCGCCCGGTGTGGCTGTGCACATCCCTGGAGGATTTTCTCAGGAGACCCTGGATTAACACACACTTTGCTTTTGTGCTGCCATTTGGAGGGTTTCTACCGAAACCTTAAAAATCATTTGGGTGTCCTCATCCATCAGCTATTGGAAACATTATTGATAATACAATCATTCCTCCTCTAGTCACTCTGTTTCACGTTTTTTTCTGCTGCCCATCCTGTAATTTGTCACTGCTGCTCCCCTGAAATGTTTAGAGATGATTGGAATCTCTCCAGGTGCAGCACGGGAGCATTGTAAAGGCAGCCCAGAGAGGGGAGTCCTCTGCATCCCTCACCACCCACACCTGCAGCTGTGGCATATGGCCACAGCTGAGGGACAGTCTGACACAGCCCTGGGGAGACTGGGCAGGCTCGATGTCTCCTTAAGTTCTGGTCAGGACTGGGGCTCTGGTCTGTTCCAGGGGGCCCCCACTCTGGAGCGTCACTATTTTGGGTCTCTGAAGCACCTTGTCCCCTCAGCTCTGGGTACTTCATGGAGGCCTGGACAATATGTGGTTCCCCAGGCATGTCTGCTGACCCTGGCGACTGGGCTGCTGTGGGAGAAGCACGAGCCAGCAGAACTCCAACTGTCATTGCCCCCATGGTCTCCAGGGATGAGGACTCCATCTCTGCCCTGGGCAGCCTGTGCCAAGGCTTGTATTGATACAGGCAGTGCTGCTGCTCCTTCATCAATGGAATAAACCATTAGCTTTAGGGTAGTAGTTTGCTTCCACTCTCTAGGGGGTCCTAAGACCTGGGAATCTCAGAGCAGAGGGACGGTGAGTGCTGTCCCTCAGAATCCTCACTGGGCCCTGCTCTTGCCACAAAAGATTCACCTGGATGCTGGTGGTGGCCACAGGGGACACCAGCGGCTGCTGGTCTGGCAGAGGGAGCATCTCAGTGTACAATAAAATCTTCTTTCATGTCAGTCCAGAGGGGCAGAGCTCCCCACTGACAGCAGCTGCACTGAGAGCTTGGCATGGATTTGCATAGACGAAATGATTTCTCCTGCCATTCATTCAGTCTTTCTGTCTGCCAGCTTCCCTGCTCCTCTCTGGAATCTGGGTCCACACAGGGAGCATTCAGCCGACTACAGCTCTTTACTGAGCATTGCTTTGCACAGATGTCCCCAAGCAATTCCATGAATTGTTGCTCTATAGACACTAAGCTGTTTGGGAAAACATTTCAGATAACTGTCCTACGCATTGGGGCGATTGAATTAATGGCATTTGAATGGTCAAAAAGATAGTGTGAATTGGAAACAATGCTGTCCCTGTCACAGGCGGCAGGAGAATTCCAGCTGGTATTTTCATTGTTAATGAGCAAGCACAGGGTGCTGTGTGGCCTCAATACCTTGGAAGGGGCTGGAGAAATGCACAAACAAGCCTGTCACTTCCCCTTCTGGACTTTCCAAATGCCAGGGAAGGAATGCTTTTCAAACTGTCTTTCAGAGCTCCACAAGTGAGACACTGTACCTCGGCTGTGGGGAGGGAAGGAAAGGGACAGTGGTGATAGTTGCCCAGGTGTGTGTTGCCAGACAACCATGATGTTCACCAAGTTCAGGAGCTCCCCCACTCTTGGGCGCCAAGGTAACACCTCTGCCTGAGAATGCCCCCAAAGGTGGGAGCAAGCGGATGGGGAGTCCCACGCAGTGGCAGGCACTGCTTCAAGAGGTGCTTGGCAGTCAGGAGAGCTTTGCTGCATTTGGGCTTGGCAGAGCACAGCCATCCCAACCATACATCATCCAGAGGAATGGGCACTTGGGTAACACATTAGAATAATACATCATTAAAGCACCGTTGCTATGGTGATATATTAGGGCAATACATCATTAGATACCTTCCATTGATGATGTATTACTCCAAACATGGCTCCTGCCAACACCAGCACAAGGGCCACAGGGGAAGTCTTGTCTTTTTGCAGAAATTCTACCCTTTCTCTAAGGAAAAAAATCCCAGCATAATGGCTTCATCCAGAAGACATTGGGCAGGGGCTGGCCCCTCTCTCCTGAGGCCCTTTACTGTGACTTGCTCCATGCTGAGCCTCGTGCTGTTTTCTGGGGACCCGTACCTGCATTTTAGTGCACGTGGGCAAAAGGACCTGCCAGTGCCTGCCAGGCAGAGGGACAGGATTGTCCCAGCCCTGCTGAGCTACAGGGGCTGAGGCATTCATGGGTGTCTCCTGCATGGAGGGCAAGACCCTCCGGCGAGGGGGCTGCTCTGGGTCTGTGCTGTGCATGGCCATCACACTGTGCTCTCACACAGGGGCTGGGGCTGCATGGGGCTGAACCACACACCAAGGAAACTCGTCCTTTCCTGGTACCCAAGCAGCCAAACATGCTGGTGTCATGTGCTGGTGCCCAGGCTCATGGCAGAGGAGACAGATGGACCCAAAATGGAGCTCAGGGCAAGGGTGACTGCTGCTGCTCACCTTCCCATAAGCCACATTGCGTGCTGTCAGCTGGGCTTGATTCCCTTGGAACACTTTTCCCATGCTCTTCCCCTCAGCCCTGAGGGACCCTAGCCCCAGCCTGGAATGACACCAAAAAATTGAGCCCAGGAGAGGTTCCAGCCAGCTGGGTCCTCAGCACCCCTGGGGTCTTTGCAGGGCTGCACTCTTTTCAGCTCAGCTAAATAAATTGCTTCAGAGAGCAGTTTGGGAAAGCAGGTTGCTTTCACTGCAAAGCATGCAGTGTGCATCAGATATAATTTGATTTTAATTAGTGGACAAGAAAGTAGCATAGTTAATAAAGTATGCACTGCCTTTTGCAGGGATACCAGTGCTGAATGCCTGGAAAATGCAACTAAATCAGAAAGACCAGCACAAGGTGAGCTAAGGCTGACTGTGCCTGGGTGGTGGCATTGTAAACAGAGTACCAGGAGAGATCCCCAACTCCTGTGATGTCCCCTGGTCAGGATCACAGCAGAAAAGCAGTTTGTGGGCTCATGCTGTTATTTGGTGTGGAGATGCCCCAGAAACCTCAGTCAGTGTTGTGTGCCATCTGCATCCAGGGGCTTTTCAGCTGGCTGCTGAGGAAGCACTGGCTCCCCTGCCTGCTCTGAGCTCGAGCACTGGGAAAGGTGCAGGTGCCCATTGCTTCCCTCCCTGACTTTTTCTTGTGCCTTAAGGGCTCTCAGTGCCTGCACCCTTTCCTTCATAGGGCACAGCTGTGACAGGCTTGCTCCTGGATCCTCCCATCTCCAGCACTGCTTAGGGGATGCAGGTTCACAAGCAGCCTTGGATGCAGCTGCTCATACACAGAAGCTTGTGTTTGGGTAGCAGGTCTTCTGGGCTCCATTCCCAACAGTGTGGGCTCGTGGTTAGACCACTTAAGAGCCAGGCTGCCCCCACATCACCCTGCAGATACACACTTCCTTCCCCTGAAATCTCTGTGGGAGCAGAGTCTGCCCACTGAGGGCAGAGGGGCAAGAATAAGAGGTTGGTTGTGCAGACTTGAAGTATGATAAATAACATCCCCTGGAACTGCCCTGCTGCTGGTTCCCAGTCATCATAACAATCTGTGAGACAGTTTAGGAAAGCAAGCCTGTGTCTGCCCTTGATGCCAATGCTTTTAAGGGTTCAACGTGCTGCCCCGCTCCCAGGCACCATCTGCAGTGCTCTAAGCCAGGGCCGCTTTTAGCTTCTCAATCAATTGGATTCAATTAAGTAATAACATGAGCCTATGGGTAGAGCAGTGATTGCTTATCCCTTCATCAGCAAATTCTCCCCAGGTAGGACAGAAGGGTTTGTATCCCCTGGATGGAAATTGGGGTGCAAGCCCCTATGAACCCTCTGCCACTGGGGCTCCCAGGAGAGGGGATGAGCTGAGGTGGGACTGCCCAGCACTGCTGGCTCTGGCAGGAGCAGCCACCCTGGGAGGCTGAGGGACTGATATTTAAAGCACTGTTTTCACTCTGTCGTCAGTGCCATGTTCCCACCCTGACACATCTGGGAGCAAGTGTTTCAGGGAGGCTGTGGGCATCTTAGAGAAGCAGAGCTGTCTCTGCCACTGTCCCCCTGCTCCATGGCCACAGGATGCACGGGGCACCTCGGCTCTCTGAGGCCAGACCTGGCTGTGAGGGATTTCAGACATCAATAAACATCACTGTCAAAAAGGACAGGAAAAGGTTATTTATCAGAAAACAGGCCAAAAAGTAAGATTGCAGCAGGGGTGACATGTGCTGCGGCCATGCTGCCAGGGCAGCATGTGGTGGCTCAGAGGGGTCAGAGCCAGCGCTGCATCCCCACACCACTGATCACCACGGCTCGTCTTGGCAGCCCCACGCTGTGCCTGGGGCCAGGCTGGTGCCACCAGCCATGGCAGCGGCCCGATGTTTCTCTCGCTTTCCCCGGTGCAATTAGGACTCTGTAGGAGTGACAGTCTCCTCGGAGCAAGCCAGTCTTGGAGGGAGCTGAGGTTGCAGAGCGAGCGCAGCTGCCCTGTAGTGTTCCCCGATCGCTGGGCTCCCAGGCTCAGGGAGCTGCTGTCTCTGTGCAGAGACCAGGGGCTCTTTGTCTGCTGGGACTGCAGGAAACTCTGCGTGTGTGTGAGCGTGCATGTGTGTGACATGGGGGGGATTTGAGAACAGTGTTTTACAAAACAAGAACAGCTGAGGTTATTAATTTTCAAGATAACACCAGCAAGAACACTGAGTAGCTGTTGAATTGTTGATCATTCTCTGGTGACTGTAGTAAAGATGTTCATGTGCCGTGTTCACCTGTGGCCTCGTGCTCTGCTGCCACGGGTGATGCACAGGCAGTCTTGGGGCTGTGTGTGGGACTGGCTGCAGCCTCACTGCCCTCAGCTGGGCTGAGCCCGGCAGGCGGGGGGGAGGATGCCCCGGTGCCACAGACCTGGGCTCAGGAGTGGCACAGGGGACAGGCACAGGACATCTGGTGGTACTCCTGATGCTGGAGTTGTTCCTGGAGGAGCACATAACCCACTAAGGCCTCAGGGATGCCCTCAGCACATCCCTGGCACAGCTGGGAGGTTTTGCATCCTTCAAACCTGTCCTGACGCTACAGTTCAAGGTACAGCCCCAGTGCTCTACCCTCCCTCTCCCATCGCCTACCTCTGATTAGAGCCCTCAGAACAAACCTGCTAATGCCTTTCCCAAGCTCTCGCCCCCACACTTTTGCCATATAAATCACTATAATTAAAGCGTTTGGAAAATGCTTTGGGAGCCCAGACAAGCATCCCCGCATGCTACACACCCAGCTCGGCAAGCCCGACTTCCTGCTGCACCCACCCTGCTGCCCCGGGCACTGCATCCCTTCCCTCCCAAAACACCCAGCAGGACAGGAGAGAGGACCGTTCCCAGGCTGTGCTTGCCCCGGGCTGCCTTCGGCTCAGCACCTGGCTGAGGCAGAGCACCGAGCAGAGAAGGGCCAGAGAGATGGGACGGGGCCCCTGCTGGCCCCTGGCACCACAAGGCAAGGCCTTCTGTGAGGGGAGACAAGGGTGCTGGGACTCCTGGGGGAATCACTGCTGTTCACACCTCTCTGTCACCAGCTCAGAGAACCAGTGCTCTCCCCTGGCTGCTGACACCTGGATGTAGAGAAACCCAGGGAGAAAGCCCCGTTGAGAGGGCATGGAGGGCATGGAGGGCACAGCACACTCCACCTGCCACCGGCCCTTCTGCTAATCACGGGAGAATGATCCCCCAGACCAATCCACAGCCCCCTTCTCTCCAATGCAGAGGAGGCAGCGGAGGTGGCCCCTGGTGGAGCAGGCATGGCTGGTGGAGCCTGGGCAGGAGGGCAGGGCTGCTCCAGGGACTGGCAAAGCCTGCCAGGATGGTCACAGCTTTTCCCCCAAGCACAGCTCCAAGGGGTAGGAGCAGGTTACATCCTGCCCTGAACCGAGGCATAAGGAGCCCAAGAGGTTTTGGCCCATCTGTTTAACTTGGAGCAGAACAGTCCTTCAGGAGCTGGTGCAAGCCACCACCTGGGGAAGAAGAGCCATATTTCAGGCCATGGGCAGCAGCATCCATCAGTGAGGCCCTGGAGTGAAGGTCAAAGCAATTACGTGAGGAGACAAAGGCAAAAGCAAAGGGAAGGAGTGGAGCAGCAGGCAAGGAGACCAGAGCTACCTGTGTGGGAGCAGTGCGGACAGGCAGTGGCTCTAAGGAGCCCCAGGGACATGGCCAACCAGTCACGGTGGCCCAAGCAGAGCAGTTCCTGGCACAGGGTAAGCTTCTCAGGACACCGGTGTCCGTGCACAGTGTGGCTCCTGATCTCACATCCCTGGATCCACCATCACCTGGTGGCCTGGCCCCCTCCTGGTCTTTCTCCAGTGACCCCCCATGACCACTTTTGACAGCATTCCCAGGCCCCTCGTCCCCACTCTTGAGCTCCACAGCTCTCTGCCTAATCTCTTCCAGCTGATCCTCTGCCCATTTGTCTCCCTCTCTCCCACTGTGCTCAACTGGCACCAGCTGTGCCCTGTGCCAGGAATATTTGAGTCACCTGGACATTCCTGTTCTGTTCCCAAGAGCCCCGCTGCTCCCCAGTGGCAGCACTGCTGTCCCTGCCATGGCAGCCCACAGTGAGGGCACCTCCTGCCCAGCACCACGGCTGCTGCAGCTGTTGCAGGCTGGGGAGCCAAACACCGTGGCCTGTCCGCAGCGTTCAGCTCCAGAGAAAGGTGCTGGTTCCCCTCCACCTCTGTGCTGACTGGCAGTAGCTGGTGGCTGGGCTGCAGGCAGCACCTTCTGCCAAGCGGCTGCTGTCCCAGCTGTGCCAGATGATCACCCCATCCCTGCCCACCTGCACCAGGATGGCCGTGCAGGGGCACTGCCACATCCCCTGCACCTTGGCGCTCTCCCTTTCCTTTCCCAGGCACCCAACAAGATCGAGACCCACACATGAGGGTCTGTGACTGTCTTTGAACAGTAGCCATTGGGGGCATTTCACAGGCTGACAAAGCCTGTTGCCATGGGAAGGCCTGTGGTTTGCTGCCACTTTTCGTTCCCCAGCAGAGAGGGTTCAGCAGGCCTGCTCTCTGCGCAGAGCTCAGCCCCACTCCCAGATCCTGTTCAGCATGTATTTTTCACCTTTTAATGAAAGCAGCTGAACTGTCTGAAGTTGCCTCTCAACTCTTCTCCGGGGGTTGGATGGCCAAGAAATGATTGACGCATTTAATAGAGGCAGTGGGTGCAGAGGAATTTGGCAGGAGCCCAGGCTCATGATACACTGCCGTTCCTGCTCAGGTTTTCTGAGCTCCTGCTCTCTCAGAACACACTGTCCTACGCGAGAGTACTGCACTCTGGCTGGGCAGCTGTGAGCTCAGGAGTCCTGGGAACAGGGCAGGGTCTGAGCCGTAGGGATGGGGGGGGAAAAGCTTGGGGCAGGGACTGGCTGTGCAGGGGCTGTGGCACATAGCCCTGAGCACAAGCCAGGGAAGCTGAGCCTCTCTCAGTGCCTTTTTGGGCTTTCTACTGTTTTGAGCTGTAAGGGGTTTGTCCCCCCACTGAATATGTACAGCAGATACTTGCCTGGTTTTGCATATACACGCTCATGTGTGAATCTGCATATGAGGGTTTTTTTCTTACATTTCCTGGAGAGAAACCCCCTTACCATGCATGGACTAGTTTGGGACCAGCCCACACAGATTGCATTCAGCACACATACCTGTGCATGCATGCTCCTAAACACACTTGTGTGCACACGTATGTGCTCACACACACCTGCAGGTGCTCACCCTGCTCCATGTCCCACACCTGAGTGCTGGCATGGACCCTGTGACACCCACATGCAATGCAGGTGTCAGTTGGAATGAACCCACCACTTGGCAGTAAGTAACAGTTGCTACAGCCTTTCTTTTGCACAAGAACACTGTGTCAGCCAACTCCAAGGTTTAGGCCAGCACAAACTGAAGGTTTTCCTCTCTGCAGCCTTCTGGGAGGTATCAGAGCGTGACCCTTGGCCATTTCCTAAGCTCAGGAGCAGGGTTAGGAACAAAGGAACAAAGCTGCCTGTCAGTGCCTGACCACGGGGTCTGACCTTAGTTTAGCTTTGTCCCATTGAAAGACACCATGAAGGCAGTGCTAATATTACTAATATCTCTCCCTTAGGTATTTTCAGAGGGACACCCATTCCAGATATCCCTAGAGTGATTTCCAGGAGCATGCTAGATAATGGGTTTCTTGTGCATTCAGTGTGTACATTGCTCATCCCCTGGAGCTTCCCTTCTCCTGCAGATATAAAGGGCAATTTGTAGAGCTTACAAAGGCTTATGAAAATATCATTGTGAAAGGGTGACATAAACACCTGAACAGAAAAGAATAGAAAATATTTGTCTCATTAAGCAGAGTCTTGTTTCCTCTTCCGTGTGTCTTCTTCCCATAGGAGGATAACAGTCATTTATTATCATGTGTGGAAAGAAAAGCCTCACTCCTTGGAGGATGTGCTGGTTTCTGCGAAGCCGGCTCTGCTCTGAGGCGGGCGGGCTGGGAGCGAGCATGCCTGGTGCTCAGAGGCCTGGCACATTCCTTCAAATAACACCAAAAGAGCAGCATTATCTGAAAGCAGCACAGCCTGAGCCCCATTTGTGTGGCCACAGCCCGTGTGGGCTGGAACACAGCGCGGGCTATTAGCATGTAATGAACACAACAATTACTCTGTAAGGGGGAGAAAGGGTTAGGGCCAGGCAGATTTTTAAGAATAAAGGCTTGTTTGGGAGAATTATTCACTAGGTCCCTGCTGTAGGTGGACGGCAGCAGATTAGAAGGAAACATTATCTCTCAGGGCAAGTTCAGAAGGACAAATGAAGCCAAACTGGCACGGGATGAGAGTCTCAATACATTATTCTCTTTGCTCTACAAATCTGTGAGAACAAAGTGCCCAGTGTAAATGCTTACTAGGGCCTTTTCTACCCCTGTAGGACCACAAAAGTTCAACATGAGACGGAGGGCCACGTGTTGGCTGTTAGTCCACTACAAAGAGCATTTGAGTTTAGAATTTAGAGTCTCATAAAAACATTATTGTCTGCATCCTGGACATTTGTTTGTTAGGGTAATACGGACCGAAAAAATGTGCCCATCTGCACAGCTGTGTGCCTCATCAGCCTTACCATGGCTGGTCCACCTCAGCAGCTACCTCAGGCCAGCCAACCCCCAGCCTGGCCTCACCCTATGGACAGTCCCTGAGCCTCAGCATCAGCACCAGTCCTGTCATGTTTGAAGGTGAAGAAGGATTGTTGCCCTAAAGAACATTTGGCCTGTTGTGTTTTATTGTGGCAGGAGGTTGCCCCTTGCCCAGGGGCCTCTCACCCAACACAGAGTGAGGCACAGGTGCCCTGAAACCTCCATTGACATTTCTGGCTCTGCTCTATTCACATGTCTGTAGTTTATATGTTCTCCAGGTTTGAGGCAAGGAAGAAGTTTATGTCCAAGTGAAAATACCAATGACCACAGAGGTCTTGACTTCCTCTGCCCCAGGGGTCACAATTTGTCTCTCAGGAATACCCAGGAATCTTTCCCCTCAGCACTCCTCTGCCATCAGGAGGCCCTGGACGGGGGGGAGCCTCCTTGCTAAGGCTGCTGTGGCTCAGCCTCCCCAGGACTGACATGCCAAAACCCAGCTAGAGCTGCTGAACTTGGCCTTGGCTCTCTGAGTGAAGTGCAGTGGATGGCAGCATGCAGGCAATCAGAACACAGGATTTGACAGTCCCTCCTGGACTTGCAGCCTGGAATAAACAAAATCATGGACAAGCATTCATGAGTACATCTATGACACTTCTGGGTTGTAAGCTGCTTGCTGCCTTCCTGGTTTAGAACAATTTTGACAAAAAACATCCATATGATTTTGATATGGTTAAGCCCATGGCCAGGCTTTATAAGACACTTGGCAATCTGTGGGACAGTTTTAGAAGCATTTTGTTTTGCATTTGGATTGTCTTCCAGCTAACAAGATGATCAGCTTCGGGGTGAGTCAGTACTGGGAGGAAGGTTTTAAGGACTTTTGCAGCAGGAGACGAGGGACTCAGCTGGGCCACCCCAGGTCTGCGGCTGCCCCAGGATGCTGCCAGGAGCTGCAGGCACAGACACAGTTCAGAGCAATCTGCATCCCCCTCAGATCTGTTTGTCCTCCCAGCCCTCCAAGACAGCCGGCCACTGCTTCCTCCAACTGCACAAGGAGCATGTGCTTTTAAAAGTCTAAAATAAAGGTGGAATATATTATCTATTCACAAAGTCATTGTAAATATTAAAGAGCCCATGCGGGGAAATGTCTCTGATGATGTCTTTTCAGGAGTGTGGGAGAAAAATCCATGCAAAGGCACTATTGAGGGATACGGTCAAAAGGCAAGCGATGCTTTGAACTTGTTCAAAGCCACAGGGTCAGCAGTCTTCCTGGGACTGCAGTGGGAAGCAGCTGCCCACCTCTCCTCGGAGTCAGCTAAAAGGTCATTTTAGCAAATCCACAATTTAAATAAAAGAAAGTAAATCCCAGAGAGAGCTATTTGAAAATGAAAGGCATCAAAGGTGAGATAGAGATGCATGTCTGAGCAGCAGAGGGCCTGGAGAGCTCCAGCTTAGAGAGAGAGTATCTGTGCAGTGCAGGGAGAGGACACGTACCCCAGGTTCTTCTGAGCGGGCCACCACCAAGCATCTGCCCCAGCAGGGATGAAAAGGGAGCCCCATTCCCCTGTCCATGGGGCACAGAGCAGCCTGGGCCCTGAGAGCCCCTCCTGCCCTGCTCCACCAGTGCACCCAGGCTGGGGAACTGCGTCCCTGCTGCCACGGCAGGTCACGGCCAAGCAGAAAGAGGCATCTCTGGAGAGACCAAGACGTGGGAGAGAGTCATGGCTTTAGGGGACTCAACCCCTCTGCTCCCAAGCTGTCCCAGGAAAGAATAGCAGATCATTAAAAACTCTGAGGAGATACTCGGATTGGAAAGGCAAGCAAAGCAAAGCAGCCCATGGTGTTATGTAATGCAGCTCTGTTGAAACAGTGCAGGAAAGTTGCCTTGTGCCAATAAATCAGGCAGCAGCCATGGAGGAGCAGATGTGAATCACACCTTGCTTCATATGCCCTGCAGTGTTTTCACTTATTGTTCCAGTTTTAAAGATTAATGGCACTCAGAGATGAGTATTATCTACGCTTCCATTTCATACTCGTTATCAGAAGAGCTTTTTTCAGCATAATTAACATGGATCAAATTTTCCAAGTGACGTGGCAGACTTGCTGCTGTTCCTTGGCTGCTGAGGATGCCTGGAACATCCCACTGCCCCAGCTACTCACAGCACCCTGTAGCCTTTAAATATGGAGGGAGAAGGGGCACTACTGAGATGGCAGCTGCTGCAGCACAGAAATGGGGATTCCCTGACCTGGACTGCCAGGAACCCTCCTATTCTGCCACAGCACCCCTGCAGAGTGCAGGGCTGTGAGGAGCTGACGGCCTCTCTGTTCCTAAACAGGAGAGGAGGAGGTTCTGACTGCGGTGGGTAGGCTGTGGGCAGGTGCTGCTGCTCACCAGCCCAGGCAGTAGCAGCCCCGAAGCCCCAGTGCTGGGGCACAGGCAGATCTCTGCTCTGAGCTGCTTCTTGTTATCTGGGCACTGGTGCCTGGTGCTCAGCAGGAGATCAGGGAATGGAATATTTGATGCCTGGAGGAGTAATAGAGGTGGGTTCTCTGTACCAGGAGCCCAGCCTGGCTATGAGGCAGGAGGGCTGGGCAAGGGTGGAGGTAGAATGGGAGAGCTGGAGGAGGTGGTGGCTGGGGAAGGGGAACCTGCTGGCATCTTCCAGGGCTTATCCAGGACTGCCACGGTGTGCGTGTGGCTTGTGCACACTGTGTGTGCTGTGTCCCTTGCAGGGCTCTGTGTGAGAGGTGCAATGGCCTGAGCTGGGGAGGGCTGTGTCTGCCTGCAGGGGGGCATTGGGGGGAGTAGGTGGGCTGTGGGTTCTTGTGTGAGGCTGCCACTGGTCTGGAGAAGCCCAGGGAGCACAGTGCTGAGCTCCCTGCTACATCCAATCAATCCATGATCGTTTCTATCATGAAGATAAACTGGCCATTGTTGCCAAAAATAAATGTTAGTGTTCCAAATCCACACTTCAATAGCACCAGCTCATTAGAGATGCATATCATTTGGCTCCAGTCCCACACCTTCCAGCTCGTTATAAATATGCAGTTGCTGCTGGCTCTACCCCAATCATCTCTGCAATCAGAGCTTTTAATTAGGTTAATTAAATTGTATCAAACCTCGCAGGGACGCAGTTCACTGATGCTGATGAGGCAGCCAAAACAGACCTTAACTCTAGCTCTAATGAAGGCCCTGCTGCAGCTAATGACAATGCATAATAAATTAGTGCTTCCCTAGAAAGGTGCATCAGGGCTTGTGCTTTGGTAAATGATGATCTATATGCACTATCTCACTATTGCAGTCTCTAGGTCTGCCAAGCCAGGGACATCCTGGGAATATGTTTCTCTAACTAATGGGCTCCTGCCTGCTCGAAGCACTGCTGCTCACCTGGGTTCTCTCAAGGCGCTAACGGCTTCAGGTATAGAACTGTGAGACACCAAAACAAATATTTGTTTCTTTCACCTTGCCCAGCACTGAGTCCATTCTTGATGCCTGGCATCTACCAACAGAGGCAGCAGCAGATATTTATTTATTTGAAACCTTCTGTAATGGAATTTGGGCAGGAACATTCTGTTTGAAGGGAACTGAATGGCTGTGTCCAAGCATCTGGCAGCAGGAATGGGGACAGTACCCTCTGCCCAGGCTTCAGACGTTTACAGCTCCCACGCTGCTCCTCACTGGGTGGGGAAAAGTCCAGGTGGCCAAGGAACCCATGGAACAGAGAGGTTTAGGGCAGCCATGCTGAGCAGCAATTAGTCATTCCTGATTTACATCCTGCTCTTTCAACTCCCTGCTGTGAAGCTGCTAAGGCTTGAGTGGAGGAACTCCATCACCCTTTTCTCCTTGGTGCCCTTGGGCAAGACACCTCAGCTGAACCTGACTGTAGGGTCCTAGTGACAGCAGGGCCCAGGCAGCCAGTCCTGCAGCTGGACACCACCACCCCCCTGGTGACCCCAGAACAGCAGCATCCGGAGGGCGAGTGGGAGCCGCTGGGCTCCTGGTGAGTGGAAGATAACATGCAGTGCAGCACCTGTGAGTGGTGGGATGGGTGGGATCAGAGCCTCCTCTGCTGAAAGAACAGGGCATGGGGGCATCCAGAGACTCCGGGAGTCCTTCTGGCTGCCACAGCGCATGGCCATTGATGTAGACCCTGCAATGGCTGCCCAGGAGGGCTTCTGAGCCTCCCTAGGCACGTCAGCTTCTGTTGTTGTGCCCCAGGGATCCCACTGTGCTCTCCAGCCTGGTTCAGGCTCAGAACATGAGGCCTACAGGAAACCACCTGAGAAGCCTAAGGGCTGGTGATGGTTCTCCTGCTAGTAAAATATATCGTTGCAGCTGCCTAGAGATAATCCTGCAAGCGTTTTAATGTAGTCTGCTATTAACTTTTATAGACAGTCATTATCAATTGAGTTCTTCAGTTTGAACAAGGAATTACATGACATTATTATACAGCACAATATCATTCTGAGTCACCTGAAACCTGAGCTGTGAATCTGTGGGGTATTTTGATATCTGTATGATATCTGTATCTTTCAAGCTGCAGGGAATCTCCTTGCTAGAGAACCTGTTGGTTCAGCTTTTGATGATATAATCAACACAAACAAAAAATAGCTGTGGGCATTTTCTCGGGCCATCCCCATGAGGGCCCAGCTAGAGGATGGCAGATCCCATCAATGTCTCACTTCAAATCCTGCACTGTGGCCAAGTGGGCTGGGTGTTTGATTCAGTTATAAGGTATTGGCTCTTTCCAGACCCTTGCAGAAACATTTCAGTGGTTTAGGATGAGGAAACCAAGCTAAAGGCTTTGGGAGTCAAACCAAGAACAAGGTCTTTGAGAAGGTGTATTTTTTTCCTGGATGCCATTGGGAGCTCTGCAAGGCAGCAGGTGTGAATCAGCCCTGTCTGCTAAGGCAGAAGTTCAGAGATCAGCACCCACCAAATCTTTCACCATTGCAGGCAGGAGTAGGTAAAACATGTTTGTGCATGAGAGCAGGCAACTCCTTTCAGTCTGTTGTGGCCACAAGGTGATAGACTGCTCCACGGCCCATGGGATTTGTACCCAGGCTTTGGCAGTCAGGGTCCAGCAAGAAGCCTGCTCAGTGTGACACCACAGACATAACAGTGCTCTGGTTTCCCTGTGTTAAGACATTCGTGGCTTCCCAGGGAAAAGTAACTTGGAGCAGGCACCATTTTTGCTCCCAAGGGCCCATACAGTGAACACAAGGCTGCGTGTCCTGTTGGGAGCTCAGTGGACACCATTACCCCCCGGGATGAGCAGTGTCGCCCTTGACCAGTGGCTGCTCAAAGCCTCACAGCTGCCCACTGCATCCCACAGAACCTCACTCCTTACTGGAGAGACACCTCTCTTCCAGGGATTGGGCAACTTGCGCCCATCCCAGCACTCGCTCTGAGTGGGGCAGAGGCTCATAAAGCACCTTTCGCATCAGGCAAACCCTGGGCCTGGCCAGGCTGTTGCTTTTTGGTCCCTGCCACAGTGATTCCTTCAGAGTCTCCCAGAAGAATTGCTGTTTTTCTCTCCCATCCTTTCCAGTAACGCTCTGGATGCAGGTAAAATTACTCAAGGACAATGATCAAGTATTTATCCGTTTAAATCTCAGTCTCAAAGACATTTCCCTTCACAGACAGCAGCCGGTGCGGCGGGGACCCTGAGGTGCGCTTTAGAAGGACTAAAAGGTGCCGAAGCCCCGCGGGGCTCGGGGGTCTCGGCGGGCCCGGCCCCGCTCCCCTCGGACCGGGACCGGCCCCGCTCCCCTCGGACCGGG
>NW_020885066.1:130683-136140 GCF_003945725.1 Corapipo altera | reverse complement strand
GGGCCCGGCCCCGCTCCCCTCGGACCGGGCCCGGCCCCGCTCCCCTCAGACCGAGCCCGCGGGTCCCGCCGCGGGGCGTTGGCGCCCCCTGCTGGCCGAGCCCGACCAGCGCCTCCCGCCCTTCCCGGCGCTTTTCGCTTTTCCCGGGAAAAAGGCTCCGCGGCGTTCGGCCCTTTGTGTGTCCCGAGAGGAAGGACGAGGTGAACCGTTCTCCCCTGCGGGTGTTTGTTTTCTCTCCCCGATCAGCCGGCGGTTTACAGCCGTTACAGAACCTGCATGCTCTAGGTTCTGCAGAGTCCCTGGATGCTTCCCTGGGAAAATTCACCCCACGGTTGTTGCCAACTTGGAAATCTTTGCAATAGCAGGACTGTCTGAAGCTGCATTCAAGCACGTAAAAATATCACATTTCATCACTGAGAAGCTGGGAAAGCTCCGATGTGGGAAGGACCTAAGAAGTGCATCTTTTTCTTCTTACCCCCTTCCAGACCACGTGCTTATTGCTGGCAATGACAGCGGAGAGAGGCAAAAAAAGGAATGCTCAAACCGAGGCTCTCTGGCCATGCCTGGGCCACTCCAGGACACTCAGGATGTGTCTGCACATCCCCTCCCCATCCCTGGCACTCCAGCTGGCACAAAGAAAATGCAGGGGGCAAACCCTTGTCCCACACTTGGCTGCTGCACTGTCTCTCCCTACACAGAATTTTGGTATTTTTTTGAACTGAGGCACAGGCACTGCCTGACTTCTGCACACCACGGAGTAGCGGGAGAACGAGAGGGACTGGGGAATATTGGGGGAGTGACTAGAGGGTGATTCACCTTTAACGCGCATGAAGAGACAGCTGAAAAAGCTGATCTGAACTCTCATGGGTTTGGACAGGTCATGGTCACCCCCAGAGCTGATGCTGACAATCCCAAAGCGCCTTCCCTGTCCCTGTCCCGTGCCCAACCCACCTCCCCAGTGCTCCACTCCAACCTTGACTGGTCACAGATTGTTTATGGTGCATCTTGCCAGGACACTCAGACACCTCTCGTGGCTCACCACCATAAATACCAAGAGAACAAGCTCTGATTTATTAATCAGTTAGATATAACACATTATGGCTACCACAGGCCCACAGTAATTTGTTTGGACAAACTGCTGGGCTGCAGGGAAAAGCAGGCTGGCACCAGCCCTCCTGCAAGGGAGAAGCCTCCTCCTTTCTGAGCAAAGACTGTAACAATTATTCGATGGAATGGCTAACGCTTCCGCTGAAACTTGAATTTGTAAATAGCTGGACCAGTTGTAGTTTCTTTTTTCACCTTTACTTTATGAGTTTTGTCCTGGAAAAAAGAACAAATATTTGCTGGCATGCAAGAAGAAAAACACCCCACCCACTCTCATATAAATCAGTCCCTGTCTGGGTCTGACCATTAGTGAAAAATGGTCACTTTGCACTGTTTAGGAGGGAATTATAATTTCATCTGCTCTTTCCCCCTTCAGGCTGTCAGGCACAGTCTGGTTTGCTCAAAAGCACCAGGGAAAAGGAGTTTCCCATTGAGACAAGTAATTTTTGTGGTCATTTGGATTTTTAAGAGTTTCTTGTAACCTACAGAAATGGTTCCTTGCCTCTGACTTCTGAAAGTATTCATTTAGTGCTTGAGAAATTACTTGTGAGCACAATTTCACAGTTGAGTCTTTGTCCTTGCTCACAAGGTGAGACTTGGAGTAGCAGATATAATTTACTGGAATGCTTCATCTCCTTGCTTTTTCCATACTAAAAGAGGATTACTTATCTTTAGGAGTTCTCTGGAAGTGTCACTATAAAACCAGAATGAAGAAACATATACAACACACATATATATATACACAACAACACATACAATACCACTCCAGAACAGAACAGATTTGCAGAATCAGAACCAAATCCCTCACCAGGAGATCTTTCCGTGTCTGGATTTTCTGTGTGATGACAAACATGGCCTTCTCTCTCTCGATGCGCTGCCTCAGGAGGTCATACTGGTTCTTCCTCTGCTGGGCTAATTTCTGCAGAAAAAAAAATCCAAAACTGTTTTAAGACAGAGATGGTCTAAATCTTCTGAATTTCAATGTTGAGTACATGAGAACAATAAACTCCCTAATTAAAACCACTTTATCCACAGGAGGGGGAAAAAAATAAGGTCAGACCAGAGACCAATTCCTGAAGTGCTTAGAGACTGCAGAGGCCCCTCAAAATGCAACTTGTTGGGTCACGTTTGCCTAATGAGAGTGGATGGCTTTCCCAGCACAGAAATGGTATTACTGCAGGTGTGATTTAAGTAATTAAATTCAGGAGAACAGATCCCAACATGCTTAAAATATGACTCAGACATTTAGAAGAGAAAACCTGTCAGTCTATGACTTGTCCAACTGCTTTAGTTACAAACCAAACTGAAACAGCTGGCAGGAGGAAAGGGACCACAGGGTGTTTGTTATCTGACATTTGAGTCAGAAAAAACAGGTTACAAATTTACCAGTTGGCAATTTTAAGACAACTATTTTTACCTTACACCAACTTATACTCAGAGACTGTCCAATAGATCTGAACTAACTGAACGGTATCTACAGCTTTAAAGCTGTGTAGCTACTTCCAGGACAAAACTGCTGTGATACTGTCATACAGTAGGCAAAGCTGATTGCATAAGCAATTAAGGCTGAAAAAATCATGAAGCAATTCAAATTAGGAAAAGGAAGAAGTGAGACTATAAGAAGGAAAGGGGGCAGACTAATCTCAAGTCACTTTGGGCTCCGAACCAAACTGAAAAATACCGTAAGATCAGAAACCCAGCAACAGAAATATCTGTGTTGGAATAAGGTTCTTCAAATACCTATTCAGGTGTACAAGGGTTTTGTGATGGTATGATGGAAGACTCAACAGTGGATGCTGAAAAAAAAATGACACTTAAAACTGCCTCATCAGACCCACACCACTCTGTTCCGGCCTGTATATCACAATTTGTGATATATAACCCACCATGGACTAGAATGCACTGAAAGAGTTCTCCTCGTCAGTCCAGATCTGACTGCAGGCTCCAGGCACTTGGTGATTAAGTGACATCCACTACTGCCTTGTGTCACCAATAAAAGTTTAAGACAACAGAACAATTTTGTTCTCCTCCACAACAGTGCGATGAATCCTCTGTAGTACTTTTTATATGAGATGTAAAACAAGAAGAGCTCTGTAATACAAACAGTGGCAGTACCTTTAGGTGGGCAGGATCAGTAGCTCCCTTTAGTGTCTCTCTCTGCAGCGTTGCAATGGTTGGTCGGTTGTACACTCTGTCTACGAGTTCGGGAACGGTGTCCAGCTGAGCGGCAATATCGAACTCCTGAACTATAAATAAAAGGAAAAAAAAATTAAGAATATACTCCCATGGACTCCTTTGCTCAGCAAAACTTCCACACATATCGCTACAGTCAGCTACAGGAGCCCCAGCAACATGACTCCTGCAGAACTGACATCTCAGCTAGTAACCAAAAGGGATTTCTAGAGCACCTGAATTCTTACTCCTGGGAAAAAAAAAAAAGTCTCTTTTTATGACAGCACGCAATAACACGTGACAGAACTAGTTCTCTGCCAGCCCCGTTCAAGCCTCACCTTCGCGCTCGGTGTCCACGAAGAAGAGGTGCCGGGCCGGGGCGCTTCCCGCCGCGTCCAGCAGGTGGAGCTCTGCCTTCAGCCGCTCGATTTTCTGCGGAAAACCCAAGTTCGGCCGAATTCGGAGCGAGTAAAATCACGTCTCCCCCGAGGACATTTCTGTCTGTTCCTCGAGGCTACACACACCTGAACTTCTCCTTCCTTTTTCATCTTTAAAAACACATCTGATCTATATTTATGACATGTCTTCATGACCTTTCCAGGCAGAGGGTCACAGCGATTCCTGCTGTTACCCAGCCAAAATTCACACATCCAACTACAAAATGGAGCATTCTGTATGGCAAAAGGGAACGACTGCCATGTAACCACCAGAAAAAGCATAAAGGCAAGTCCAAAGCTGGCTTGCTTTGATTTTTTATCTGCAGTGACAAGTTGATTCTGATTTGTACATCAACATCAGAGTACACAAGGTTTTCAGAAGAGGACCGTATTTCGGTGGATTGCCTGCCTACCATATTCCAACAACCCACCTGAGATTATTCTCCTCATCTGGGAGACCTTCTCACTCTCCATAATTTCCTGACAGAAGGGTGGGGCCAGGTGCAGGTCGGTCACTTCTCTCAGGTAACAAGTGACAGGACAAGAGTAAACGGCCTCAAGCTGTGCCAGGGAGGTTCAGGTTGGGTATTTTCAGGGAAAATTTCTACTCTGAAACGGCAGTCAAGCAGTGTAACAGGCTGTCCAGGAAAACGGTGGAATCACCATCCCTGGAAGGGTTCAAAAATCATGTGGCTGTGGCAGCTGGGGACACAGGCTAGTGGTGACCACAACAGTGCTGGGTGAACAGTTGGACCTGATGATCTGAAAGGGCTTTTTCAACCTCAGCAATTCTATGATTTCCTTACGAACATGTAAAGCAAGGGTACATGTTTAATGTCTGAAATTTACATAAAAATGATCATATTTTATAATAATGCAGGTGTCATTTCTGATATTCATCACACCTTTAGATTCTGTATCTAGCACTTCACTGACATTTCCATTGTCCTTTCCAGTATTGTACAAATCAGGTTTCACTAAACAAATGGAATAACCAGCAACAACGACAAGAACAACACTGTAAAAAACAATTCTGAGGAAACTAGAAAACACCAAAAAGTGAGGTATTACCTTGGCTTCTGCCACTCTCTTCATTTCTACGTATTTAATATCCTGTGTCCTCATCAACTTCACCTGCTCCGGGGTCACTTCATCCTTTGGCTGCTTTATTACATGGACTCCATCCTACAACCAGACACATACAGCACTCACCGACAGCCCATCCACCCAGAGTGCACTGCTGAGGCCTGATAATAACAACAGCAGAACTTCTTTGTCCTTTGCCCCTCAAAGCCTTCCACAGGCACCAAACCAATTTTGCTAATTTACCTCCTAATTCATAAATTAAAATCAAAACAAGATAGGGGGGAAAATGTTACTTAGAGCAACAGAGCATTGAAGGCAGTGGAGCTTCTCACTTTGAGCTCTGCACGTATCATTTTGAAGTAGAACTCATCAGGGTTCTTGTCCAGAGCTTTCTTCTGCAGCGCTCTGAGAGCATTCTGCTTCTTGTGGTAGTCACTGGGGAGAAAAAAAAACAGCAATCAGGAGTTGTTCAGCAGTTTCTCGGTGTTCTTCCCAGCGATGGTCCGAGCTCGGAGACAGCGCAGGGAACGGCTCGAGGCCCGGAGCGGCCGCACTCACTGCGCGCGGAGCCGGTAGTCCTTTTTCTTCTCCAGCAAGCCCAGCTTCGTCCGAGCGGCGGGCTACGGAGAGACGGGAGCGTGAGGGGGGCCGGGGAGCG
>NW_020885066.1:104380-130283 GCF_003945725.1 Corapipo altera | reverse complement strand
CCCCGCGGGGCCCCCGCGCGGGCGGGTCCCGCCGCCCCCCAGCGCTCCCCAGGGCCCGGCCCGGCCCGTCGGCAGCGGGCGCTGCCCTCCCTCGGAGCTCCCGGTCCCGCCTACGGGAGGCGCCTCGGGACGGGGCTCATCCCGGCCCCTCCGCTCGCCCCCGGTCGTGGCGAGGCATCGCCTCCCGCCGCCCCAGCGCTGTGCGGGGCGGGCACCGGCTGGGCCGCTCCCGGCCCCGCCCCGGGCCGCGCTCCGCCCTCGGGGCTGGGCGGCAGCGCTGAGTCGAGGCCAGCCGAGCCCAGCTTAGCCTGCCCATCGCCAGGGCGCAGAGAGCGGGACCGCGGCCCCGGGACAGCGACCAGGTGGGCCGGGGCAGGGCCGGGGCCGGGAGCGGGAGCCGCCGCCCGCTGTGGCCCCACAGGGCCGGGGGGTTCGGGCGGGGCTGCTCCGGGGGGCTGAAGGAAAATCGCCGTGTCCCCCGTGCCGCCTGGGGTCGCGGCATCCCCCGGGAACGGTGGTGGTACCGGCAGGGAGAGCTCCGCTCCGGGCTGCCCCGCTCACACCGACTTCCGAAAGGGAAAAACCAAAGTCTTCGGGCCATACCCCTTTCCCAGATTGAAATTGAGAGCTTGAGGTGTGTTCTACGAAGAGAGCGCGGAGACTTTACCCAACCAACAGACCCGGGAGTAAATTATAACCAAATGCTCAAACGTAGCACAGGAAAATTTTCAACATATCCCTAGTGGTTGCTGTTTTTCCAGAGAATCCCAGGGTAACTATGAGAAAAGACTGCTTTGTGTGTGTGTGTGTGTCTGTGTGTGTGTGTTAGACAAAGACTCGGAAGTCACAGTTTGGGTCTCGCATTAAAAAATAGCTCAGGATCTTTGGAAATTTATTTTTTTTTTGCTCAATACAGTTGTGTTTCAGATTGTGTTTTCTTACAGGTAACATTTTTAACGTTCTCTTTATCCATTTCCAGTTCTAAACCTGTAGTTACATTAATCACTTTGACTCCTTCATGAGAACTCTTGGAGATGTTGGATACATGTTCCAGTTAGCCTGGGTGAAGCATGGTGGTGGGAATTTCTCTCCACAGACTCACAAATGGATGGCACATGCCGGGGTTATGTATCTTCACAGGTCAGGATTTGATACTGAGGTCTCTGTGAATTTGCTACATGCACTGTTTCCCAGTTTTGAAAACCATAAAGAAATCTTTCCAAAGTGGAAAACCTATTCTAGGAGCAGAGGGAAGGGCAAAGCTCTGGTGGATGCAGCATCCTGCTGGCAGCACAGGCCTCTAGGGAAGAGTGCAGGGAGAATCCTTTTGCTTTTCTGACTCCTCTACCAAGCATTAGAAATCTGTAGCTCTCCTAGCTGCCCAAGTGTTGAAGCTGCCACATTTCCCTAATTTCTTTTGCCAATTTGTGGTTTAACTTCTTGATAGGCAGGAAAGCAGGAAAGGGGAAGTCTGATACTTCTGTCTTATTTTTGCGCCATCCTTTTTCCTTTTCCTAGGATCCAGACCATATGGTTCTCTTGCTTTTCTTGCTGTCCACTTCTTTAGAGGCACAGAGTTGTCAGCTGTAGTTTCATTCTTACCCAGGTGGGTCTGTAATTTTGTACACTTTTAAGAATGGTGGTATAGCACAGGAGACAAAAATATAGGCAATATGGTTAGTTGTGGTCACTAATTATAGCGGATGCTGTACAGCAAAAGAACTCCTTAAACCTGTTTGTAGGGAGTGGTGGGACACACCGGAGGCAGGACGGAGTTCGGAAGTAGCCAGAATTCCCTAGCAGGAAGCCCTGTGAACTGTGCCACGGTGCAGCCTTTGCTGGTCAATCATTTTCCCAGTGATCTTCTTTTCTGGTTTTGGACCTAGCAGCTTTAAGACCGACGTGAACCCTTAACTGATGGAGCCAGAAAAAACTTCTCTGCAGGCAGGTGACCGAAATTCCCAGTGCACTGACTTTGGAAGCACTGGATTCCGTTCACAGCCAGGACTTGCTCTGTTGCTTGCCGGGTGAGGTCAGATGCTTTCTCCTGTGTTACTAATTGTGGCTGAGCTGGTGCTGTTACACGGCTGCCTGGTGTTTGAAATGCCAGCAGGAAGATGGAACAAATTGATTACTCTCAGTGCTCAAAGTGATCCCCCCCACCTTCCCTGAGAAAGGACTTCTATGATAATTGCTGCACTGATGCACAAGACTTCGTTAGTGGCTCACCAGGATCCTGGTTGATATCTGTGGGATTTTTGCTGCCCATAGGTTGCATGAGGCCGTGCTTGAAGAGCCCCAGTTGCAGTAGTAGCCTCAGGACAGAGACAGGAGTTAAACCTTGTTGCTCTACTTCACCTTTTGTGTGATAAAGAAGGGTTTACAGAAAACTACGGGCTGGCTGGTCTCAATAAAAACCAAACCTCTTAACTGGAGAAACAGCTTCATCATTCCTTGTAATTGCTCAAGTAAGAAACTGTTTCTCCTCCAGTGTTCAGTATTCAGTAGCCCTGGTTGGCATGGGCTGTTCTCAGAGTGCCTGGGTGCTCTGGCAGGAAGGTGCTTTTTGCAGTTTTGCTCAGAGTGCAAGCGGCTACACCTCATTCCTCAGGAGACTTGGGCAACTTCTGCTGAAATAGGTGTCATTTCTGTGGCCAAACCAGAAAAATTCAGAACTCGACAGTGTTTTGCTTCTGTGATGTCATCAAAATCGATTTAAATGTTTTACTCCATAAAAACAAAAAACAAACAAGGGGTGGACAGCTCTAACCCCAGATACCAGCTGTTTATAGGAAAGGGAGACTAGTTGTTAGGGGGTAGAGAAGCTTTACCAGTAGTATTTAATCTTCAGATTACTACCAAGGGTGTAGGGTCACTTTTGAAGTGAGTGTGCAGGCTGGGCAGTTGCAGGCAGAGGGGCCCAGCTGCACAGGCTGTGCTGGTTTTGTGGGTCCCATGGCTCTGGCTGCTCTCTGGAAGCTGCTGCCACAGGCACTGTCCTGCAGTCACTTGCCAGCGAGGAGGGGACACTTCCCACCAAGGCTGGGCTGTGGTTACTGAACTCTGTCCACTCAGAAGTGGTGGTAAGGAAAATGCTCCATTCTGTGGAAATGTAGTTGCTGAGAAAAGTCCTTGGTCTTTGTTTCGTCTCTTCCTTCCATTTTGTTCTGGTTTTGGCCAGGTGTGAAATACAATTGTCAGCAATTTACAGGGACGGAGGAGTGTCAGTTTTCCTGTTGAAGAAAATATCAAGGGTCTGATTATGAAAGGAAAGGGGAAATTGAAGAATGCCATATGGCTTTACCTTCCTGTATTTCACCCCAGAACTGCCTCTGCTGAGTGACCACGTTGTGTCTGTTGGTAGTTGCTAAATGGAGAACAGTTACAACAAATGATTCTGCCCTTACTCCCAGGGGCCCACGAAGAGGATAATATTACTCTGGGAGGAATCAGAAAGACATATTGTATCGGGGCTAAATTAATAGTTAATCGGGAGTTATTTAGAAATGTCTTGACACAGAATTGAAATAGCAATGGAATAGAAATCCTGAACTTTATGTTCTTCTAAGTGCAGTCTAACTTTGGCTTGATTTGGCCTGTGGTCATCTGACTGTTAACATTAACTCATTTCATTTTTTACTTGCCTCTGAATATATTACTGTGGATTGTCCCAGGCTTGCAAGCTGCAGAGTTCTTTAATGTGAAGTATTTTGAACTTCTCAAATACAAAAAGAATATTATTAAATCAGCAGCATGGATAAATGTTAACTCTGGCCCCCTCTGATTGGTGTAATTGCCCGAACAAGGGTTTGTTGATGTTTATGCCCAACCTGCCCAGTGCCAGTTCTGTTCAGGAATATAAATTATCTTCCAGCACCAACCTGGTGCTGATGCCAAGGACATGATCTTGACTGCTTCCTAACTTAGCTTTGAATGTCTGTGAGGAATGTGCTGTATCTAACCTGGAGCTCTTGGCAGCCACCAATGTCATTAATCCAGTGAGTGGAGAAGCCAGCGCAGGTGACTGGACAGCTGGAGCTGTTTTCTCTATACAAAAGGGGAAAAGGAACCTCTGAATAGCTCAAGGAAATGCTCAGTGTTGTTGGAACAGTCACAGATCTACTTCCCTAGTGCTTCCTTCAGCACATGTTACACTTGACCCTGCCAGCACTACACGCCAATAGGAGTCAAGTCATTGTCCCCAGTGGCAGATTAAACTGCTTGGCCATTGTTGAGAGTCCAAGATTTTTCTCTCTTACCCTGCTTGGATGTGCAGCCAAAGTAAACATGAGCTAATAAAAACTGTAGAGATAACAGATGCAAACTAGTTATGGACTAACTGTAGCACAAAGATGTGCAAGTTTTGCTGGCAGCTTTTCTGCTTCAGTTTTGAAGCTCAATTACCTGAAAAAGAGGTGGTATGGATCAGGTATCACTTCCTTTCTATTGCAATAGGGGAACTGTATTTATGTGTATCCTTGGAATAAGAAAGGCATCTGTTAGTGCTGAAGATCTAGTGCCTGCCCTGCAAGGTACTTCCTCACCCGAAAGCTGAAAGTGCTGTGGCAGTCCATGCAGCTTCAGAATACTCTCCTGTTTCCCTACAGTCCATTTCCTTGTTGGCAATAAATGCGTTTTCAATTGACTCTTCCACTTACTCAGCACATCACCTGTGAGGGCTATTGCTGTAAGGTAACACTGAGATCAACAGTCTGCTGGGGGGGTGGAAGGAGCTGAGATATCTACATGGCTCTTGGGAGTGCCTCAGTTTATGGTAAAGGGATTGGGAGAGGATCAAAAATCTTCCTGTGCGTGCAACCACTGTGGAGTGACAGGGGTTGGATTGCTGCTGTATTCCTGTGATGCAGTGCTGTTGGACACTTGTGTTACAAAAGATGCTGCAGTGAATAGCTGGAGAAGTATCTTAATTATTCAGGAATAAAGCTGCTTTAAGTGCCTATATGTTGCCAGCACACATAATTACTGTGTGTCTGGAGAGGGCTGACCCACTGAAGTCCTTCTGCAGTGGCTTTCTTTGCTTTCCCTTTCCTGGGGCCTTTGGCTCTGGAGGGACAGTGCAGTCCTGCACCCTGTCCTTCAGCCCCTTCTGCAGTGGAATGGCCAGTGGTGACCAAAAGGTTAGAGAGGAACTGAGGGCTGAGAGTGTGATATGGCGTTAAAGGATTAATGGCTGCTGGGCAATAAACGATGCAGACAAGTCCAGATCTAGGAACAGCTTTTCCTCTTTCATCCCAAGCCAGTCATGGCTCATGCTGACAGCACACCTGGAAATGAGGTAACCGCATACTCTGCCCACATTGTTCAGATCTGCTGGGACTTGGGCACAGACACAGCATGTGTTTTCCCTGCTCCTGGGCAACCTTTGTTCTCCTGCAGCCAGGAAGTCTCACTGATGAGATGAGACAAGACGGGGTGCTTCTGTTCCTTTCTCAAGAAGAACACTGCTAATCCACCTGTGGTGTGACTTCCCTGAGAAATTCCCTTTCCAGATGCAGAGATCTTGCTGCTATTGAAGTATGAGACAGAAACACTTGCAGCGCTGCCCGAACATGTTATTTAGGTCAGTTGCAAAGAAGATGGCAATGTGAATCAGAGAAGGAGTTGGAAGAGAAGGAACGTCATTAGACAGCACCTTGACATCCCCTGCCAATGCTGGGGTTTTCTTTGCCAAGTTAGAGCACATATTCATTGTCTTGTGCTCTCAGGACACTCCTGGGACTGAGGAGCTGGACTGAGAATGAATGCAGAGGAAGCAGCCCGAATTTACCTGTTGCTCTGTAGAGACCTGTAGGCTAAAACAAATTATTTTTACACAGTAGAAAACATTGGGAACAACCTTAACTGATGAAGCAATTTGCCAGCTTTTAGCCTCAAGGTCCCTAGTCCCTCAGGGCTTTCCAGCGTGATGGCTTGGGTCCATTTCCCAGAAAGATTCCCTTGGATATGTGCTGTTGGCAATACTCTAGCTCATTACTAGCCATTTTATTTTTCCAAGCGCCAGCTCTCGTTAGCTTCGTTCTCACAGTATTGTTTTCTTTCTAGAAGAAGCTTTTGCTGGCTCTTCTAAACTATCGCATGGGAATTGCTTACTAGTTTAGATTTTTTTTTGGTTTGTTTTGACCCAAAGCTGTGCTTTGCTCCCCTCTGTAACACTGCCAGCATAATTTCCAGTCTCTTTTAAGCATATGTTTTGCAATAATATCTAAACTCTTGGCTCCAAGTAACTGCCTTACAAAGAGATTAGTATCTTCTAACGAAGGAATTGAGAAGCAAGTAGTGAGAACAAAAGCAATATCTTCAGAGCCTGTAAGACTATCCTGACCTTTCCCGAAGGCCTCAGCCTGGCCCTCAGTGTTTAGCAGATGGCAGAAATCAGTGTGGACTTTGATTTGCAGAGGCCTTTGCCTTGCCACCATGTTTGCAGGAAATGTGCTTGGCACATTGTGGCCATCTGGGCTTGACTGTACTATTCTGATAATCCCCAGGGAGCCTTCTCTAGCAAAGCTCATCCCTGATGGAAGTCCTCTTTGGCTGACCTTGCAGGAGGCTAGTATTAGCAGCGTGGATTTTTGAGATTTGACAGCAGTATTCCTCATAGGAAGAAAATGGGCTTGGGAAGTGCTTTGTTTTGGGTGGGAAGGAAGGTGCCACTCACCAGGTGTCCAGCTGGGCACCCAGGTGGTATTACACAAGGAGGTCAGTATTAGTGTTTTCTGAACTTCATGAGGAAGTGCTACAGGAATGCAAAGGCCATCAGAAAACCAACTGGAAAATTGCCTTTGCTTTAGATGGAAGAAGCAGATGTAGGGAGGGTTGAACCTGGAGCAGAGTGACGAGCAGCTGCTTGTAGAGGAAGGTGAGAGTCGGGTGAGGGGGTCCTGGCAGGAGCTGGAATCTTCATCTGGATCTAAATGAAGGTCTGCTTTTGGAGGAACTGAGCTGGCTTTGCCAGAAATCAAAAGAATGGCTTGGTGCTCAGCATCCCTGGAACTGAGAGGCCAAGATACAGGCTGCCAAATTCAGAAACAAGGCAAGAACGAACCCAAACCCCCTCCCAGGCTCCGTTCTGGGGCTGTAACTGCTCTGCCTCAGATGTTGAGCATTTCAGGTGTGGAAGGGTGTATCCCAGCTTGAGTGGCCAGTCCCATGGGCTGTGCTGTCCTTGAGGAGCAGGACATCTGCATGCCCCTTTGTACTGTGCATCTTGCAGCCTGTGCTTACAGACCTGTTTTCGCGTCTCAATCACACGCTCTGTGCTCTTGACGCGCTCACGTGAGCTGCTGAACCTGTGACACCCACTTGTCTTCTGCTCCTTTCTGCCTGTCCCTGGCCAGCCCTAATGAAAAGTCTCAACTCTTCTCTTGGCCTTTTGCACTCTACAGCTGTGCACTGGCTGGAGCTCACTGAAGGCTGCTTGTAAACTCCCAGGAGAGTTTGTGCGCTGGTGCCACAGAGGCTCCTCTCCACATGTGTCCTGTTGCAGTTTGTCCCTGTGTTGCCCAGGCAGAAGGGACTCCTGCCTCTCGTTCCGTCCCATCTCTGCTGGCCAGCGCTTGTCAGCCATGCTCTTGAGAAATCTTAGTGGAGACTTAGACCTGGCAGATGGAGGCTGTTACCTCATTCCACAAAAATGCTTTGTTATTGAGAAAATGGAAACTGTCTGAGGTTTGGGAGCCGAATGGAGTCATTGGTGTCTGTTTTAACCGCAGTTTGGTGGTGACTGCTCAGAGTTCCTCTCTCTGAGCGTTCCCTTTTCCTACACCCATAATCTTCAAGCCATCGGAGAGCTGCAATGACTTAACTCATTAGTTGAGCAAATGCTGAATGCTGTTGCATACTCTGCAGAAACTGCTAAAACCTCAGCATCTTCCAGCAAAAGAAAAAGGATGAGCCAAGAAATAACCCTTTGCAAACTGTTGGCCAGAGAAGTGATTCCTGTGGATACTAAGCCAAATTCAACCCTTTTTACAATCTCATCTGTGCCTCTTGTTTACTTGGCTTTAAAAAACTGTATGAAGATTATGCAGGAACTTCTTGGAGAGAAAAGGCATGCTTGGAGACTTATGCCTTGTAATTCTTAAACACAGGTACCTGAACCCCAGTTCTGAAGAGAAATTTCTTTTCATCAGTGATTTTTAAAAGCAGTTTGCAGTTTTCAGAGTTGTGGATTTGGGAGTATAGGAGAAAGACTAAAGATAGGGATTGAAGTGTTTGCAGGCTCGTTTTCATAATGCTGTGAATAATGACCTGGGTTAGTCCAGAAGAGCATTAACCTAAGTACAAGCCTTGTTTTAATTAACAGATATTTGTGTGTATTTGTGAAACTGGCATCTGATACCTCCTGTTGAGAACATTGCATGAGCATTATTCACCAGCACCCTAACAGAGCTGAGAGCAGCAGTGCTAGCTTTTTGGAAATAAAAGGAACACTTTATTGATGTATTTTTAAACTAATTAGTCTTGGTGGGCCAAATAAATGTCTTCCAGCTGCTACAGATGGTTTTCACATGACTAAATATTGTAGTGCATAGAAAAACCTAGAATACTGGAACCACAAGATATTAAGTATTTAATTATTACCCTGGAATGTAAATATGACCTTGATATTTTGAATTTGTTTGCCCAAATTTCAAGTGTTCTCTTAGAAATCCATCAAATAACACAATTCCGATCTTGTTATCTGTAAAGCAGAGTGACTACTCAGCATCTTCTCCAAGTTTATTTAAATATCAGAGTGGGTTTCAGTAACAGGAATTTGCTGAACTGGAGAAATAATCCCAGCTGCTTGAGGCAGAACCCAGAACTGGGGTTTGAGCTGTAATGGACTGGTTCTGTTCTAGGTCCCTGCTTTCTGTGGGTTTACAGTGTAACCATAAAAATCCTTTCCAGGCTGAGCTCTGCATCCTGAGGTCTTTGGGAGATTTTTTAATATAAAATGCAAATTGTAAAAACAATTAACATTTGATTTTCAGACTGTATATTACCAGGTTAGAGCCCATTCTGGCCACGCGTTGTTCCTGTAGCTGTAAAGCAACCTTATTTCTTGAATGGTCCAAGCCCACAAGATTTCCCTCACATATGTCAGACGTAATTTCTGTTGTGGTCTGTGCAGCTGTAGGTTGTACACAACCAGCGTGTTTATTTGGTGCTGCTTGTGAAAAATGTCTTTTTAAGGTTCTTGTAATGAAACAAAAGAAATTGAATCACGTAAGATGTGTATCTGAAAGGCCTAACCTTCAGCATGGTTCAAAACAAAGATTCCTCTCTGAGATCCACACCTGATGGGACCATTCCTGGATATTGCTCAAGATGGGAAGATGACAAAAAAAGAACAGCAGCAAAAAACGTGGGTCCTGAACTGCCCCTGAGTGCAAGGACTGCTTTTGTCAGCATTGAGCCCAGGTGCCAGCCTAAACTGCTGACCTCTGCCAGGCTTTTGACATCACCTCACTACCCTCATTTAAGGAAAACGTGGCTTTTTCCTTTCTTAAAAACTAACCCATTTTGAACTGGTATGTAACTCTGATGCTGCCCTACTCCAATTCCACCTGCCAGCTCAGCCTGCTCACTGCTAAAGCCCCAAGTTTAAATAGCAGGAGCAGCTACCAAAGGCATGGTGTGGGTCAAGAGATCCGGAGTCTGGATTAGCTGTACTTTGTAACAGCACAGCACTGTATCTGTCTGTTAGAGAGTTGGAAGGGACCTTAAAGACCATGTCCCCAGCTTCCTTCTCTTCCTCCCTTCTTCCCTGCTTCTCCCAGAGTTTGGGTTATGCAGTCTCCAGACACACGTGTGTAACACGCATTAGTTGGGGTCACAGGTTCCACTGACAAGGATATGTGCTGCATCTTGGAAGAAGAAAGATGGGACTTGGATCTTGGTTCCATTTTTAGTTCTGCAGGCCTTGCCTTGTGCCAGAACCCTCTGAGGTGCAAATCCCAGGAGAGAGATAACGTTACTCCCTGCTCTGCAGGTATTATGAGGGTAAATAATGTTTTTGCTGGTGACAGCTGTTAGGGAACTGAGGAAGCCACAATCTGATGAGAGGTGCAGGATGTCAGCTCTGTGGAAACTAAACACTCTTGCACTGATAAAATAAGCTTTCAGGTCTGTGACAGCTTTGAGTTTTAATTTTAGAAGACACAGAGCAGAACTTTGAGTAAGAATGGAAGAGGGCAATGAAGAGATCTTGAATAACTGGGCCCCAAGTAGATCACCCTGTTTGAGTCACGCTGACCCTTTCCCCTGGAAATCCAGAGTTCTGCTGCTCACCTCGTTAGCACCTGACTTAGTAAGTTCATAAGCTTTTCACTTTCTGTTAGGAATGTTCCCTTCTTTTGATTTCTGTCATCATGACATTGAGCAATAGAAAGGATTTGGAAGTGAAATATGTCTACACAAAATTGGAATTGGAATTCTTATGTCTCTTATGAAAATTTAAGGTAATTTGTATTGCAAGTGTCCGATTTCCAGTCACAAGTAATGACATTTAAACCCCTGTAGGAAATGCAATCCCTGTGCTGATGTCACCCTCAGTTTATGACGTGACTGCTTTTGTTCCTGGACAAGCACTTGAGTCTTTTGCTAGTGAAATGTTGATTTACTCGTGAGAATCTCTGGCTGGTGGCACCTGCTGTATCTGACGGTGGGGTGGAGGGCTGGGGGAGCCCCCCTGGCAGAAGGCTGCTCCATTGCCTTCAGCAATGCAAGGTAACACAACTGCTCTGATCTTTTGTCTCGGGGGATTTGCCAGTTTGGGACAAAGAGACTGTAAATGGAGAGGGTTTGTTATGATCAATCAGAGAACGGAGGGAGAGTTTGGGGGGCATTGGTGATGTTTCCTTGCAGTGAAGCCCCTGATCCTCCGGCTGCCTGAGCACACAGCTTTGGGCAGTCTTTCCCTCGAGTCAGAGTGCAGGTTGCTGCTGCTCCTGTCACTGAACCGAGTGGAGCAACTTCCCTGCATTGCTTCGTATCTGCTGCTTTAGGGGCTGAGACAGAAGCTCTTCGTGGTCTTTACCTGAAAGTCGCCGAGAAAGGAGCCTCTGTTAGTGAAAATTCTGGCTATTCGGTTCCTTTTCAACCTGTGAGAGATGTGTTTTGTGTAGGTTTCCTTGGAAATCTCAGATTGGAATGAGAGAATGACCTCTGTAAAGGAGCCACAGACCTGGATTGGGGCTCTCTGATATTGTTACTTCTGTTCAGGTGGGGCTTTTTTTCTGTAAAGGAACAGTTTTTCCTCTCTTTCTGAGTTTTTAAGCACAGTCAGTCCGTGTGTTTTCCATGTGTGTCAGCAGCAGCTCTAGTTCTGAGACAGACATGTCCAGGGGGCAGGGGCATGAATGTTGGAAACTCCATGTGTAGCTGCCTGATATAAAGGCATTCATACATTTTGTGAGCATTTGTGCCTCTTAAAATAGCTGTTTCCACGTGATCTTTTGGATGTGGCACAGTTTTCCCTTTCATGGGTGCCACCAAAGACTGTCTCTGCACAACACAAACAGCAGCACATGTTGCATCTTGCAGGTTTCTTTTTAGTACTTGCAAGGAGTTATTTCTTAAGAGATTTTATGTGAAATATGTGACAATTGCAGCTGATGGCATCTATTATTTAAATTGTGCAGTACTTAAGAGTAATTTTGAAAGGTGCCAGTGTGACTGGTTTGAAGATAACCAGCCCTGTATTGTGAAAGTAAATGACACCTGCTGACCAGATCACCTGGCAGAGAAGTCTTCAGCCACAGAAGGAAACTTGTTCCCTTCAGTGCTGGCAAGGCAGTGGTTAGAAGAAGAGGTTCCCTTCTCAACCGTCCCATCTGTCCCCGTCTGCAATTTCCTGTCCTGGCGAGGGCTCGGCTGTGCTGCCCTTGAGAGAGGGCTGTCTTGTTTCGTGAGGATTGCAGCTGGCACACACAGCATCTCCCGGGCAACAAATGATCCTAGTTTTTGTTTCAGAGCACCTTCAAGCCGTTCCCGGGGTGGTAACATGAGACAGTTTGTCTTTGCCAGGATTCAGCCCTTCCCCAAATTTAGAAGCTGCTCACAGGCTGCAGGCTGTGGGGCTGGCATTGCCTCTGCTTGGAAGGGACACGGGCAGCTGTAAAAAGCACTTTATAGGGAGATTGTCCTTATTCCTTGGGCAAAGAGCCAGCACAGGTGGAGAGGCCCACAGTTAGTGATCGGACTGTGGGAGAGAGTGTGTGCACATGAGTGTCACTGCAGAGTCTCCTGTCACCTTCCTGGCTTTCTCTTCCCTCTGCTGATTTCTGAGAGCCTTGAAAGGCACAAAACTGCCAGGGCTTCAAAGCACGTTACCTCTCTCCATCAGTAGATCTGCTTATATGCAGGAAACCCAACTGCAAATGCTCATGTTTGGGAGAAAAAGAATCAAATCGGAAAAAGGAATATTTTGACCAAATTTGGTGAAAACATCCAGTTTGCCCTTTAAGTAATAGGCATGCATTAAATAAAGCATGTCTGGGTTATGTGTCTTTTCCTGCTACTGGAAGTCAAAGTTGCTTTGTTTATTGAAAAAAAAGCTGAAGCTGAGCAGAGCCTTAATAAGCAAAAGAGCTTTCAGGCTTGCTGGGGAGACAGGGAATAAGGGACTGGGCTCAGACCATGCAGGTTGGTTTTCAGCACGTGAGCACAAAACATGCTCACTGGGACTGCATCCACTGCTTGAGGCAGCCCCTTGATTGCTTTTGTGGGCAAAACAGAGGTATAATCTCATAAGTACCTTTTATTCAGAACTACAAAAGCTTTGTAAACGCAAACTTAAATTATGTATCTGTCACCTCAGAAATAAGAATGGCTTCATCCTCAGTTTAAAAAGCAGCTGCCTCTAGGGGAAGGAAAAGTGCAAACTGCAGCATAAGGCTTGAGTTGTGAGAGAAAGAGTGGAATTACATTATTTTGCAGTGATATCTGCACTGAGATGCACAGGCCCCAAGAACTGGCAACTAGAGCAGTCAGATTATTTTTTCTGCATATAGGCTGTGATGTCTGTTTGAATTGCAAAATTCTTGTGTGCTGAGCAGATTCAAGATGAAGGTACATTGGCCTCAGTGTGCAGTTAGTCATTTCCTGTCATGCTTTCATGTTTGAATTCTGGTGTACTGAGTATGACCTTTATTTCATAGGGCAAAGAGATTTTTAATTACTATTGCCAGAGTACTGGGTTTGTGGAGTTGGATAAGCAGTGAGGCATTATATGGCTGTGGGTTACATGGACATAAACCAATTCAGTCCAAAATTAAACTTTCAGTGCTAGATTATAAATGCTCACAACATGCTTATTGAGCACAGTTGCACACCTGTTCCTTGCTCCTTTTTAAGAACTAACAAGAGCAGCCCTCTCCCTGGACTGCAGCTCTTGCTCCTCTGATCATGCTGAATCTCCTGTGATCAGTCACACTGGGCTGGGGAGAAGTTTCTGATGTGTTCCTGTCTTGCTCCTCTGCTCTTGGGCTTTCTCCATCAGTTAATGGTGTGTTTGAATGTGACAGGTCCAAACTGCCCAAATGGTTTCAGTTCCTGACTTCCTGTTGAGTGCACAGAATTTGCTTACTTTGTACTCATTTTGAATAAGATTAACAGCTGATCTCTTGAGCAAACATTCCAGTTTAATGTCAGCAGAATGACACAGGCTGCCTGCTCTGAGTGTCCCCGGATAGCTCTGCTGCTGTTAGCTGCACCTCTGAAGGGCCAGGATTTTGTTCAGAACCTGAAATAGTTTGTAGATGTTTAGTAATAAATTTTTAACTCTTAAATCATTCCCTTCTTTCCTCCTGGGCAGGGTTTTTAATTTTATGGTTTTGTAGCAGGGATTCTTCAGCTTCTTTTTCTGACCCTGGCAGAATTAACTTTCCCTAAAGCAAGTAAGTCCAGAGCCAGGGCTGAATTGTCTCTTGGGCCTCTGCCTGTGCTGCCAGGACCTCAGGAGTCCAGCCTGCAGTGGCCGTGCCAGGCACCACGGCTATTTGCCATTGCTCACCTTGGCCCAGGTGTGGTGTCTGTGTCACAGCTGTGCAAACAGGGCAGGGCATCCTGCAGGCACCTCCAGGCTGGCTGGGGGCTGGCAGCAGGGGAGACTTCCTTGGTTTGAGGGTAAAATCAGACATTTGTGGGACAGGTGTGCTTTTGGCACTTACCCTTTATCTGTATGCAGAGCTGTCAGGAGGAGTCTGTGTGATGTGGTTTTGCTCTTTGGATGGGGCACCTCAGAGATCTGAACAATGGGAAACTCTCGTTTTGTCATTCTAAGACTATATTAAAATCATGCAGTAATTCAGGTCTTGTGGTTTGTCAGCTGCTTTAACAGATTCTGCTACTTCTTCCAAAATTGTGGGCATTTTCAGGAAGCTGCCTACTTAGCTGAGCAAGGGTGCCTCTGACAGCACTTATTTCATTTCAAATGCATGGTGTTTCCTTACAGCAGTGCCAGCTGTTTTGCTCAATCCGTTGCAGAGCCCAGAACAGCCTGTGACTGCTCTGGGCAGGAGGGTGTCCTGCCCGTGCTTGGGGAAGTGCCTGTGGTGCAGCTTGCTCAGCAGAGCTTGGTGTATGCACATCTGTAAACTCAACACCCCAGTGGTGCAGGAGGAGGCTGTGGCCCCTACACTCATCTGGTTCATTTATCTCCTGCCTTCAAGGCTGACTTTAAGAACCAGATTTTCCCTGTGTGTTCAAGAAATGACCTGCAGCATCCTCTGGTTGTTCTGCTGATGGGGAAGCTGCCGTGTGAGGCCTGTGGCTGTGCTTATGGTCCCTGCAAGGACTCTGCTCCTCACCACGCCAGAGCCCCCCTTCATACTTGAGATTTCAGAGCTGTCCCGGGGGAGGCTGAAGCTGGAAGGCAGCTCGGAGGCGAGAGCTGAGGGCAGGAAGTGACTCAGTGGTGCTTGGAGCAGGCGGGTGAAGAGTTGATGCAACACAGCTCCTGAGGGTGCCCTGTGCAGGCTGGGTCACCCTGAAGGAACCCTGGGCAGCTCTGCCCAGCTGCCTCCAGCTCTCCTCTAACAGCACCAGAGATGGTCTTCCACCTGCACCAGGTATGGAGCAGTGCTGGTGGGTTTGGGAGCGGAGCAACAGGGTACAGACAGGCAGCAGCATGAGGAGGTACAGCAAAACACCCACAGCACCCCAGAGAGCTGGCCCCCCAGCCCCCAAGAGTGCCAGAACACGCAGTGACCCTGCGCAGGAGAGGTGTCAGGAAACACAGAATGAAAACGCTCCCAGCGTAATGGAGGGGCTGGAGCTGTTCCTCAGAACAAGCAGCTGGTTTCCCTTTTAGGGTCGGCAGCAGGCAGAAACAATTTCATGCAGATTCCAGGACCCATAAAGGTTCTGGAAAGGCAACAGGAATAAAAAGTGTTCTTCTCCTCTGCTGACCTTGGAGCGCTTTGAGGACTGTCTTCCAAAGCCGTGTCCCTGAACGGTTTCATCCTTACATGGGGAATACTCTCCTGCCCCAGCAAGGCTGTGCTTTTTCCTCTGCATGTCTGTTTAGGTGTGAACTGCAACTGCTTGTAGCTGTGCTCAGGCAGCCCCGGGGAGGTGAGAATAGGCAGGGACCTGACAGACAGTCAAAAGCAGGTTTATTCCTGTGTCTTGGAAAGATTAAGTGTTTCCCTAGGAATAGCCTAATGGGTTGCTCTAGGATGACTCTGTGGAGCAGCTGGTTGCGACCTGACAACAAACAACAACCTGGTGTGAAGTTACACGAGGGTAGAGATTCACCACACACACATGACTCTGCACTGAAGGAGTTGGTTGTATCAGGAACCATCTGAAAAGGCCAGGTAAACTCTTCAGTGATTGCGTGGAGCAAAAGGCTGGGCCCTGGACTGTCTGTACTGCCTCTTTTGCAAAACAAATCCCCGTTTTACCAGCACTAAAATTAATGTAATGATCTCCTGGGGCTCTTGCTTAAGCCTCAGCCATCGGCTATGGACTAGGGTGTCATTTGGGTGCATGTCACTCTCTAATTAGAAAGTGGACTTTGATGTGCGTCCTTGACAAATTGCTGACCTTTCCCATACACGAGGCTATTCTGAGCTCTGCTTCAGACTGATCAGATTTGCATCCTGGAGCACTTTGAATGTTGTTTGTGAGTGGAGCTCTTGTTCCCAAAGCTGTTTGTTCATGGGCACAGGAGAGGAACTGAACTTTCTTTGCTCCATGAGCACAGCTATATCTGTCAGAGAGTAAGAGTAGGCAGCTGGCAGGCATATATCTGTGTTTATTTTTGCCCTCCAACAGCCAGCAAGACAGCTGAGGAATACCCCACATGCAGTTCCACCATCCCTGTGTACAAGGGACCTGCTTCAGCAGACCTCATCCCCCAGGACCACAGCCATCTGGCAATGGCCAAACACTATTTGCAACTGCAAGCTCATCATTTTAGGGCAGCACCTTGGTTAGCATTTGAAGGCATTCCTGACATCAGCCCAGCGTGCAGCTGATGTTTACAGGGTGGTGCAGGATGAGCACATGTTCCTTGGCACTACAGCGACAAGCTGAATTGTACCTTCTACATCTGAGCCTCTGTTAAAGGGGTTTTTAATGCATTTTAAAACTCCACGTCTTTCCTTCACGAATGGAAGCAACTTCCAGGTTCCTTGTTACAATCACAGTAAGAATTGCGGGCTTTTATACTGTTTCTTTTCCTTCATTTCTTTTGTTCCCCCTTCCTCTTCCCGGTGCGCTGAGTCTTGCAGTGCCACATCCGCAGGGGCAAAGATGCTGCATTTGCTTTGGCACTGCCCAGGGCTTTGACACCCCTGCCCAGCACCACATGTGAGGCCAGAACAAAGGGAGCAAACAGCTTATCTAATACAAATAACCCTGAGCAAACTTCCTGGGCCTGTTCTTGTTCTGTGGAAAAGGCAGCGCAAAGTCTGCTCCCATATGTGCTCACCGCAGCCTTGGCCACATGAGGCTGCTGGGCCTGGCTTTGCTGCAGCCTGGGCATCTGCCAGCCCAGCCCTCTCCTGGGGCAGCCTGGGGAGCAGCACTCAGCTCCTAGCATGCAGCAGGCATACGGACACTTTGTGGAGAAACTACTCAGAGTGGAGGCAAGCCCAGCCTACTGCTTTAGGGTCCTCTTCGTTCTCAGAGGGTTTATGTTTTCTTCCTCTTCTGACAGTGTCAGGGTCAGGACAGCAGTGCTCAGAAAGCTGAGTCCCTGTCACTGGGAAAACCCCAGCCTTCTCCATTCAGGTTGCTTTTCCTTCCATTGTGTTTTCTGATGTCCTCTGAGCCCGTATGACAGGACCACAGAGCTAAAGCACAGCCCGTTGAGCAAACATGGAAGCTGCCTGCACTGGCGGTGCCACAGCTCCTAGGGCAGGAGTGGCCTTTTTATTAAAGACACACCTTGGAAAGTTTCCTTCACCAGGGCTGGGAGGAGGAGGAGGAGGGTTGGGAATTTCATTTCGTTCTTTTCCAGAGAGAAAGGTCCCAGGTGGCTTCAGGGAGCGAAGGCAAGTGGAATGGGAGAGGAGGCAGCAGTGGGTGAGAAGCGGCCAGGAGCTGGGAGGGGGGGGGCACGGGAGCTGCTGCCTGGTTAGGGGAGCACCTCATGGGGTGCCCCAGAGGGAAGGGACAGTAGGGGAGCCAGCCCAGGCTGGGAGCAGAGCTGGGGCAGCAGGTCCAGTTCAGCACCCTAGCACCCGTCTGGCTTTGCTGTGCAAACCACCGTGTGCCTGCCTCGCCTCCAGTAATAGACTGGACATTGCCTTGATCTGCAGGCAGCACATGGGGCTGCCAGTCGGGGCTCTGGGGAAGCTTGGTGGCCTCAGCCCATGCCACTCACAGGGACCCTCCGCAGAGCTGGTCCCACAGCCACGTGTGCTGGCCACGCTGGAGGGCACTGAGCGGGCAGTGTCCGGGCAGCAGCTGGGAACCAGTGTCTGAAAAGGGACTTTGTTCCCCCTCAGTTGGTCACGTAGCCATGTGGGAACACTGGATTTATTCTCCGGCAGTCCTATCGGCACATACCAGGATTGACAACAGCTGGGAGCTGTGTGGCTTGACCAAGAATAGCCCTAGGGAGCTCAGGGCTGTGAGTCAGAGCTGTCTGGATCGGCTCCTGCCCTGGAGGCTGCCTCCCAGCCTATGGCCAGGGAGCCTGTGGGGAGGGTAACGGGGGCTGACAGGGAGCTCCCTGCCCCTTAAATGCTGATCTGCAGATGGAGCCATAATTGCTCTTTCTGAAGTGGGTGGGTTCATGAAGAACACTGCAGTGTGGGGTGCTCTGCAGCTGATGGCTCAGATGTAATTCCATAAGCTTGTCTACACTTGACAGCAACCTGGGTTAAAGAAGGTTGTGATTTTGCAAGTGGAAAACTCCATATTTAGGAATAACCAGGTTAAACAGGAGGAAGGTACTGTTGTTCTGGAGTTAGTGCTCCAAAGAAAGCAAAACAGTTCCACAAACCTGTTGTCTGTGAGGGAGACAAGGGGCAGGGAGAAATGTCTGGTCTCTTGCATGCAAAGCCCCAACAGCTCTATTGCTTGTGGAACATGCACCTGCCCTGACAGCTTCTCCCTGGGGAGTGTTTGTAGCTGGAGCTGGTTTGCTGGGATGAGGCTCTATAGCCAGGCACAGTGTGGGTGCCTGATTCCTGCTTCCCTGCGGAGCAGCTGCTTTAAAGCTCTGGAGAAGTTCCGGGGTTTGAGCTGCTGGCAGCTCCTCAGGGAGAGCTTGCAGCCACTGGGAGGAATCCTGGCATGAGCCATGCTGGGGACTGAGCGTGGCTTTCTGAAGGGCAGCTGGGCAGACAGATCTCCCTCAGAGTGCCTGGCTCTCTGACGTGGCAGTGGACATGCACCCACATGGCATGTGCATGATCTTGGTTTTGGTGCCTTTCAAAACTTTTCATGCAAAAAATTTCTCCCTTTTGCTCCTTATTTACACTTTGCTTCCCAGGATAACAGTGAGGAGCTCAGCTGTGTGCTGACATGTCCAGGTTTTCTGAGCGGTGCTGAAGTGCTTCAGCTGTGAAGTATAAACCTGAGACAAGGCTCATTGCAGGCCCCGATGTCTGCAGCTCTTTGGGAAGTTTATGCAGCCCCAGAGCAGGAGCACAGTGCAAGTCTGTGCCCTTTCCTGACGGTGGCTGTTGGCTCAGTGCAGGGACTCGCGGTCCTTGCCCTCTGGAGGTGGCAGAGTGGCACAGGGACATCTCAGGCGGTGTAAGCTGATGCTGACCCACACCTGCCCTGATCTCAGCAGGTGAAGGAGGCCCTCAGACCGGCACCATGACAGAGTGCTTTGACTGTGACAACTGCAAGGAGTCCTTGTATGGACGCAAGTACATCCAGATGGACAATGGCCCGTACTGCATCCCATGCTATGACGCCCACTTTGCCAACACCTGCGATGAGTGCAAAGAGCTGATTGGCCACGACTGCAGGGTGAGTACAGGGCCCCCAGCCAAGCAGATCGGTTCCCAGGGCTGTTGGTCTCCTCCTTACCCCACTGTGCTCCCAGGAGCTGTACTACGAGGATCGCCATTACCACGAGCACTGCTTCCGCTGCTTCCGCTGCGACCGCTCCCTGGCTGACGAGCCGTTCACCTGCCAGGGCGAGGAGCTGCTGTGCAACGACTGCTACTGCAGCGAGTTCTCCTCCAAATGCATTGCCTGCGAGAAGACTGTCATGCCAGGTAGGAGTGGGCAAACTTGAGCGCTGCAGTCCCTTCCTGGTCCCTTGGTGTCAGCTGCGGCTGCAGGTCCAGCATAAGAGCAGCGAGGAAGAGAGCTAAACCTCTGCTCTCCCGCCTTCCTGTTACTGCACACAGAGGGCTGGGCCCTTTGATTGTCCAGCAAGACAGCAGGATTCAAAGCTGCAATCGCCACAGCAGTCCCATCTCTGCTACCCTTTCTCATGGGAAAGTGAATGGGGGAGGAGATAACTAAGGGTTTCCTGGGCATTTTCTGCTGTGTGCTGACAAGAAGGAATGACTGAAGGTGCATGAGCGTCTCTGGAGATGGCCTGAAGCAAAGGCACGTGTCTTTGCTTGGCCATTCTGGCACCATCTTCAAATGTGGGTTACATCAGGCATTTCTACCATGGCCTGTGTGCAGGTGCGGGTGTTCCCACAGCCCTCCCTTGTGGCTGGGGTGTGGGCCCAGGGCCCCCCTCTCCACCATGGTTCTGAACTGCCATGGTGAGGGCAGGCACAGAGCCAGGTGTCTCCTGGACCACCTTTCAGCCTGCCCAGCCCTCCGTGTCCCCCGCGTGTGTGCGTGCTGCTCCTTCTGTCACTGCAGGGCTCTCTCTGCAGGGTCGCGTAAGCTGGAGTACAACGGACAGACCTGGCACGAGCATTGCTTCATATGCAGCAGCTGCCAGCAGCCCATTGGGTCACGGTCCTTCATCCCAGACAAGAAGGATTATTACTGTGTGCCCTGTTACGAGAGCAAGTTCGCTCCTCGTTGCACTCGTTGCAAAAAGGTACGTATAGCCTGACAGCCTGGAGCCCCACTTCTGATCCAGGGACAGGGAACTCCCCACTCCTGCCTGAACCCCATCAGAGGAGGGTTCAGGTGCCAGCACCCCAGTTGGGCTGTTTCTCTGTGCCTGTGTGTCACCAGCATGCACTCTTTCCTGCAGACCCTGACCAAGGGAGGAGTGACCTACCGGGACGAGCCCTGGCACAAGGAGTGCTTTGTCTGCACAGGCTGCAAGACCCCCTTGGCTGGGCAGCAATTCACCTCCCAGGACGACAACCCGTACTGCATCAAGTGCTTTGGGAACCTTTATGCCAAGAAGTGCAGTGCCTGCTCAAAGCCCATCACAGGTGAGCAGAGCAGCTCTCTGAGGAACCCCATGAGGGGGGAGCTCTTTGTTGCAGTGCTCCTGGGGCCACTTGTTTCCCTTTGTCTGCATCTTTCAAAGTGGTGAGCTGTGTCCCATTGGAGGAATTCCCTCTGCCCACAGGTAAAGGCTCCCAAAGTGACCCCTCAAAGCACTGTCTCATGTCTCTAGCTTGCCTTGTTTGATATTGGTTGCCATGTCCTGTGGAAAGATTGCTCACAGATCAGGAAAACCAGGGACTTCCAGCCATAGCTGGAGCAGCACCTGGTGCAGGGGAGTCTGGACCTGCCATACCTGCCTAAGGCAGGGGAAGTAGAGGATCCTCTCCTGCAGAACCCCTTAAGAGAGTCTGGCCTCATTCCTGCCCTTCTCCACTTGACCTTCCCCCTTGTAACTCCCAGTCTGTTGCTTCTGGGAAGGCAGGAGAAGCCATGAATCAGCTGGTGACTCAGAGGATGATTCTGGCTGCAGGCAGGTCCCAAGCACCCACTTCCCCTCTGGTCCTTATCAGTTTGTTGCAGTCCTGGGCAGAAGAGGGTCACAGCCCACCAGTCCAGCTGCTGCCAGCAGAGGAGGGAAGCTCCTGGGGAGCCTTTGCAGGAGCCTGGGCCTGGGCTGGTGGCAGGAGGACTCTTCCCAGCTTTCCAGTAGTATTGTCCTGTGTCCACTGCGGTGGCGCAGATCCACTCTCTGCTCCTCCCAGGTGATTCTGGTCCAAATGTCTCAACCCTGTAAAGTCTGCTGTGAAATGATTTTAGTGTTCTTCCCCACACCAAGAGTGGAGATTTGCATTTCAGATGTATTTGGTCCTGGGGGGTGTTTGGGTGCCATCACCAGCACTGTGTGTGAAGACCTGACCCAGAGATGAACAGGCCAGGGCTCAGTCTGTGGGGAAAGCTCGGCCCAGTTTCCCCAGGGGCTCTGACACTGCTGTCTTTGTCCCTCCTGCAGGCTTTGGTGGCGGCAAATATGTCTCCTTTGAGGACCGTCACTGGCACCACAACTGCTTCAACTGTGCCCGCTGCAGCACCTCGCTGGTGGGGAAGGGCTTCATCCCTGACAAAGATGAGATCCTGTGCCGTGACTGCAGCAGTGACCTATGAGTCTCCAAGGACACCGCGGGGCAGGGCTTCCTCCGTTCTTCAGGGCCTCTGTGCCAGATCCCCCAGCAGCATTTCAGGGGCCAGGCACAAGGCACAGGAGATTGGGGCTTGGCCCCGAACCGCGGTGTGTTCAGGGGGCTCCTGTGCCCCCTCCCTGAAGGCTAGAGTACGCTATGCTATGGCTCTGTGCAGAGTCAAAGCTAAATAAAATTGAAAAAGGAGCTTCAAGACCCCCCATTATTTACTCTTTCTTTTTGCTTCCAGTCTGACCAGGCACAAGCTGAGCCCAGGGCCCCAGCTGAGTAAAGGGCAGCTTCTGCACTGGGCTGCTGGATCTGCACGCTGGCAGCATGTCTTTGCCCCCCAGCACGGTGCGGACTTCCCTCTTTTCCCCACGTGGTTCTCTCACTCTGTGTGACATGAGGCAGTGGCTGCAGGGCCGTGCAGCTCAGCTGTGCTGGGTTAAGGCTGTAACCACCACCACCATATGCATGGCTGACCCAGGCATGAAGGGTCCTCTGCTCCATTTGGGAGGACTGGGGATGCCAGGCTGGAGTGTTGCCAGGAGAAGAGCATGTTTGTCCTGCCAGATGGGATCCACCTGTGGAATTCTATAGCACCTCACCGTTTGCAGGCAAGACCCTTTGCTCAGCATCTCTGTAGAGGTGCTCTCTCAGCTGTGAATGAGGAGCTCGAGTTGCTCATAGGTACAGGGTGTTCAGCCCACCCTCACCTCCCTGCCCCTTTCCCATCCACCTGTGCCATGACCTCCCATGGCTGCAGTGGCTGAGCTGGGGCTGTTGGCCTGCTGCTGCTCCCCTGAGACACGCCTGACTGAGCCCCTGAGAAGGGTGTGCTGAAGGCTGAGAGCACTGAGGGCTTTATTCGTGCTCTATCCTTCTCATGGGGATTCATGGCATGGGCACTGGTGTACGGTGCCCAGCTGCCTGTGGCACTGGGAACACTAGAGACCTTTGTTAATTCAGGGAGGGGAGTGTTGCCCACAGGCTGTGGCTGTTCTTGGGAGCTTCTGGGAGTGCTAGGAGGGAGGGTCTGTGAGAGCACAGGGCTGCAGCATGGAGGGCAGCCAAGGGGGCAGTGGAGTGCCCACAACCTGCTCCTGCCAGGGCTGCCTGTGTCCCCCTGCAGTGGGCAGGGAGTGGAGGTTCCCCCCAGCCACACTCACTGTGTCCCAAATGAGAAGCAAAGCAAAGGTGGCACCTGAGGGGGGGCTTTGCATAGCCCAGGTCCCTGTGCTGGCCCTAACTGTGCAAAATAGGATGTCTTGAGCCATCCTTGCCCAATGACTGAGCTGGCCCTGGGCCCCACTCAGGCCCTTCTGCAGTAGGATGCCCATGCCTGCCTTGTCTCTACATCCTTCTGCTTCTGTGTTACTGGGGCACTTACACTGACCCTGCTTTCCTGCTTATCAGCCATGTGCTTTTCTGAAAGCCTGTTCTTGTGGGGTTTTTCCCTTTTGTACTCATTTGTCATGAATATCTGTCATTTTGTACCCAACTACAGGATGAAGGGGCTAGCCCCCCACCCAGGCTTCACTTAGGAACAGAAAATGTTATGCATGTTGAAGTGTTATTAACTTTGTATTCAGACCCTTGTTGAACCCTTGGAAGCTTTAATGCCAGTAAATTGGAGTTTGTGTGTTTGCTATTCTGAGGAGCTTGGAGCTGTCTCCAGAAGGAATTGCCTTAAATCTCAACCGCCTTTGTATTTCCTACAGCTTTATACAATAAACTGTTTTAGTGACACTTGCTCTCCTGTGTCTCTCAAACAGCAGGCACAGGGCAGAGCGCTGTCTGAGTTGGTGCTGGGCTCTGCTCAGCCTTGTCTTGCCCCAGGTCCCACCCTGGGGACAGCCAACCTCCGCAGGGCTCGTGCCTCTCTTCCCAAACCTCAGCCCAGCATCAGCTGTACGAGTCCCGTGGTTATGGCAGAGAACAGCAGCTCCCTCCTCCTGCCGTGGGGCTGCGGTGGGTTCCTGGGGCTGGGGCTGCCTGTCTGTCTGTGCCTGCTGTCTGTTCAGGCAGGCAGTTCTGCAGGACAGGCCCTAGCAGGACTTGGGCACTGCTTGATGCCTCAGTGCCCCCGGGCTGGATCCCTTGGGTACCGCCCGTGTCCCGTCGCGCAGAGGAGCCTCCCTGCCCTGTGGTGGGCACAGCCCCGGAATGTCGCTGGAGCCTTCAGCAGGGTGCCCGTGGTCCCTCCTGGCAGCCCTCGCTGAAACACTGTGTGCTTGTTACTTGCATTTATCAGCCCAGGAGCCATTTATTCCCTAACATATGAAACTATTTTCCACAGATTCCGTACATTTACTAACAGCTGCCACGGCTTCCCCTGAGCTCGCCTGCCCTGTTCCCCAGTGCCCTGCTCAGGCCCCCTGTGTGGGGACAGGACGGGCACGGCCCGTGGGGCTCCGTGTGGGCCTGTGGCACTGGCACATTCCTGGCTGCCTCAAAGGCTCCCGCTCTGGCAGCTGACAGAGTTTTTCAAGCAGGGTTTTTGTTGCTGTTCCTGCCCTGTGACCCACGCTGGGCTCTGGTGCTGCTGCGGGGCCTCAGAGGGTGAGTGAGCAGCCCCAGCCCGAGGTTCCCGGCTGAGCCCTCCAGTGGCAGCAGCACAGCCCGGGGTTCCTGCAGCGCCCTTTCCAGGGATTAACCACAAAAGGTTTCTGTACAAAGGGCCCCCGGGCTCCTCTTTCAGTCAGCCTCCAGAGCCTCACGTTTTTAGCCAAAAAAGGAAATGACCCAGCTGCACACAGCGCTGGAACATCTGGATTTTATCCCTGTCATGAATGGGTCATGGCTGTGCACAGCCCAGCGCCTGATTTACAGGAGGGGGAGGGTGATGTCATGCACAAACATCCCTCGAGACTCCCAAGTGCAGGTCTGAAACAGTCGTGGAAATTTTATGAAGCACAAGGAGCAGTGCGAGGGGGGTTGGGTGAGGCTGCTGCGCTGGGGAGGGAGGAGTGGAGGAGCTGCTGGGGGTGCAGGGGCAGCACTGGGGGCGCAGGGCAGCACTGGGGGCACAGGGCAGCACTGGGGGTGCAGGGCGGCACTGGGGGTGCAGAAAGAGGCCTCAGCATTCACCAAAGTGATCGCACTGTGCTCTCGAGCAGGACTATGGGGAGAACCAGGTCCAACTCACCACCTGGGGGTCCTGTGCAGGACCAAGAGTTGGACTTTGATGATCCTTGTGGGTCCCTTCCAGCTTGGGATGTTCTGTGATTCCATGTATTCCAGCTCCCAGCCCCTGCGGTTGCCCCAGGATGGAATGGCACCTCCTGGACCAACCCTCTCCCACTTCCTCCCAGGTGTGCTGCCATTCTTGGGGAGAGGAGGGGGAGGAGGAGGAGGAAGGCCACACAGGGGTTGTCCCACCTTGACCCTCCCGATGCCAGCAGCCCAAAATAAGGAGGTCATGTGGCTGGATGGGGCATTACTGGATTTCAACTCCTTCCCTTTCCAGGGATGAAGTTTCATGCAAAGGGAAATGGAAGAACACCATGTTCAGAATCTTATCTCTGTTTTTTTATTTTTAGACAGGCATTCATGAGGAAGCCGTGATCTACTTTGGGGCAGCTTGTAGTGAAAGGGGGTAATTAAAGACGGTATTCTTACTGCAACATCATCTTCTCAGGGAAGGATCATCTTTGTCTGCCATTAATTAAGACAAATTTTGTTGTTGTTGCTTTTAGCTTAAAGTAATTTATCGCCCATGGCAGAAAAATATTAATAATTTATTGGTGAGTTAAAATTTAACTACAGCTTTGCATTTGGCAAAGTGTGGGCACAGCGTGCGGTCCCGCGGCGAGCCTGCGGCCTGACGGGGGCACCGGGGGGGCCGCGGCCGGAACCTTCGCGCGGGGCGCGCGCGGGGCCGGAGCCTTCCGGCGGGCACACACGGGCCGCGCGAGGGCCGGAGCCTTCCGGCG
>NW_020885066.1:91129-104370 GCF_003945725.1 Corapipo altera | reverse complement strand
CGAGGGCCGGAGCCTTCCGGCGCGCACACACGGGCCGCGCGAGGGCCTTCCGGCGGCGGCGGCGCGGGGCGGCAGCGCGATGGAGACGATCCTGGAGCAGCAGCGGCGCTACCACGAGGAGCGGGAGCGGCTCATGGACGTCATGGTGAAGGAGATGCTCACTAAGAAGTCCACGGTGCGCCCGGGGGAGGCCCCGCGGGGAGGGGGGCGGTGGCCGCCCGGGACCGCGCTCACCGCCCGCTTCTCCCCCGCTCACCGCCCCTCTCTGCCCGCAGCTCCGCGACCAGATCAACTCGGACCACCGGACCCGGGCCATGCAGGACGTGAGTGCAGCGGGAGCGGGGGCGGGCCGGGCCCCCGGCGCCTTGCGGAGCCCGCCCAGGTAACGGGCCCTGCGGCGCTCGGGGCTTTCCCTTTGTCCCGCAGAGGTACATGGAGGTGAGCGGCAACCTGCGGGACCTGTACGACGACAAGGACGGGTGAGTGTGCCCGGGGGCCCTCGTGTGCCTGAGCGTGTCCTGCCGGTGAGGAAATTGGGCGTCCTTTAAGTCTGTGTAAACAGCTGAGGAGTAACGCAGGAATCGGGATCTGGGGACTCAACGCAGGGCAGACTCCGAGTGCCCACGGGACGGTTTGTTACTCCCGCGTTTCGTGTCGTGGGGAGGCTGTGGCCCTAAGCCTCTGAGCTGGGTGGGCTGGGAAGTCCCACGGGAGTAGGAGGTTTGCAGTCAGATACTGCAGCACAGCCCTGGACCAAGGCTGTGTCAGTGTCACCTCGTTTCCCCTGCCTCTGTCTCTGAACTCGTAGCCTGCGGAAGGAAGAGCTCAGTGCCATTTCTGGGCCAAATGAATTTGCGGAGTTTTACAACAGACTGAAGCAAATTAAGGAATTTCACCGGAAGCACCCAAATGAGGTGAGTAATTACCTCCTCCATAGCAACAGGTGAGCTGGGGTCTGTTGGGCCTCATCCCTGCAGGAAACAGACTTTTCGTTTTCTCCAGTTTAATTGCCTTAACACACAGGTCCTGGGAGCACCCAGCTGTCACCTGAGCAGAGCTGCTCAGGACCAGGCAGCGTGTGAGGGGCAGCAGTGCTGGTCACTCACAGTGTTCCCTGCTTGGGACCATCCTGCAGCTGGCCTGGGGTTGGGGCTCACTTTTGTCATGCTAGATAAAGACACAGGACAGCTGAAGAAGTGCTTTGGGTTCCCTTTGTGTTCGCAGTTTCGTTGTTTGCCACCTCCTGTGGTTTTATACTAGTTGTTCTGGGACAGGAGCTGAAGTAAATCACTGTGTGACTTGTGTCTGCCCCTGCAGATCTGTGTTCCCATGTCAGTGGAGTTTGAGGAGCTGCTGAAGGCCAGAGACAACCCGAGTGAAGAAGCTCAGAGTAAGTGTGTAGTTTGCTCGAGCTCTGGCATTATCTAATGGGTTGTTTGATCTGTTTTGCACATCTCAGGGCCCCACCTCCCTTTTATGAAACGACTTCTGAAAATTGTTCTTCTCTCATTTCAGTTCTTCTGAACTGCAGTCCCTGGAATGTTCCCCAGTGGTGCTGTTGCTCCTGAGGAACATTCTGGTGCTTGCACAGAGCAGCAATTGGGGCTGATCAATGAGTGTCCAGGGCATTGTAATGCCTTCCTTAAGCATAAACGATTTCACAGCTAATCCTTTTCCAGTTCTAAAGCAGTTGCATAATAAATAAGTAGGAAATATTAAGCTCATAATAAAGTTCTTAATGATCTTTCCTACAGATCTGGTGGAGTTCACAGATGAGGAAGGGTACGGACGATACTTGGATCTGCATGATTGTTATCTCAAGTACATTAACCTGAAATCGTCAGAGGTGAGTGTCCCCAGGCCCTGCACGGGCTGGAGATGCTCTGTTCTGGGACCTGGATGTTAATTTGGGTGTGTATGAACTCTGACTCAGGTTTTCTTTTCTTAGAAATTGGATTATATCACTTACTTATCCACATTCGACCAACTCTTTGATATTCCTAAGGAGAGAAAAAATGCTGAATATAAAAGGTGAGCCTGTTTGCCTGCTTCCTTTATGGCAGTTGGTGAGAAGGAATTTGCTTCTGAAGTGTTCAGCTGCTGAGATTATGATTAAGACCCATAAATCGGGTCCCTGAGCCCAACTGTGTGTCTGAACCCCAGGCAAAGACACAGTGCAGCAGAGATATGGAGAGCCTCATTCTGCTCTGAGGAAGGGCCTGCCTGTACCCTCCTAACTGCTGTGCCCAGAAATCCTGTGTGGAAAACTGTCCTGACCTCGGTCACCTCCCTCTGCAGCGCTAGAGGGTAGTGACTAGTCCAGAGATGTGGGTAGTGAATTACCTGTGCTTGTGCTTCCCCTGCCAGGTACCTTGAAATGCTCCTGGAGTACCTGCAGGATTACACAGATCGAGTGAAACCGTTACTGGACCAGAATGAACTTTTTGGGAAAATTCAGACAGAGTTTGAGAAAAAGTGGGAGAACGGCACGTTCCCGGGCTGGCCGGTGAGCAGCCTGAGCCTGGGAGATGTTCTGTGGTTTTGAGGGGTTCCTGTGAGTCATTTGTGTAAAGTCATTGGTGGGGGTGACCCTGACCCGATTGCAGCTCTGTGTCACCAGGCTGCAGGGTGGTGCTGACCTAAATTTGAAACCCAGCACAACTGGTTTGAAATGAACCTTTCAGGTCGGCGTGTGTTGCATCTTTACTACTGTTCCATTTTCAGTTTAGTGAGGGGATTTTTCTCTGTGAAATGAACTGTTTTTCTTGAGGTTAAAATGTTCTATGGTCTGAAGCCTTGTGGGATGTCATGCAGCTCTTGCATGTGGTTTTCTTGGTAGAAAGAGACCAGCAGTGCCCTCACCCACGCCGGCGCCCACCTGGACCTCTCAGCCTTCTCCTCCTGGGAGGTGCGTTTCCAGTGTTCTGCACTTACTACCACATTTGGAGCAGGTGGAAGCTCAGTCATTTGGTTTCTTTGCATAATTTTAGTGCTTTCCTCCCTGGCTCTGTGCTTTCTGGGTAAAACTTCGATGATAGTGATGATTTAACTTCTCCAGTTGGGGGATGTAGCTTGAAAGACCTGGTTAGATTTGTCACATTCCTCATTTTCCAGTGAGGAGGGGTGCACCCTTGACAGTCCTTTCTTGAATACTTTTCATCAGGCTTTTTTCTTCTTTAATGAGCTAAAATGGGCTGCATCCATATTTTATGTGTTGAACAGATCATCTCTTACAGTGGTTTATTTAATTGAACAGGAATTGGCCTCCTTGGGACTGGACAGGTTAAAATCAGCTTTGCTGGCCCTGGGACTCAAGTGTGGTGGGTAAGGTGCAGTCTTTGTAGAGTTCCTTTAAGTTTTTGAGGTCTTCCTGTCTCACATTCCTTTCTGGGATACTTGTTTGGTCATCTCTGGTGTACTAGAATTACCTTAGTGATGTTTGAAAGGTAAAACATTAAGAACCAAGCAGTGGGTTCTGGGATCTGCTGCTCTGACCAGGTCCTATACTGAGTCTCTGATACAGAAGCCTTTGGCTTGAGGAAGGAAGGCAAAGATAATAGGAATCTTGTGATCTCATAAAAGCTATGTTTAGAATTTTGTTGCATGAATTCAAATAGTTCTCAGGAAATGTAAAACTGTGGTCTGGACTGATCCCCTCTCTGCTTCTCTCTAGAACTCTGGAGGAGCGTGCTCAGAGGCTTTTTAGCACTAAAGGCAAATCCTTGGAAGCACTTGATCCTTCCTTGTTTGCTAAGAATCCAAAGACAAAAGGAAGCAAAAGGTGAGTTCTTAGAGATCATTCTGAGGCTAGTGGTGTCCTCTCTTCTTGGATGAGTGGTGTTCTATAGTGGCCACTCTTGTGTAGTTGTTACAGAGAGATTAGAAGTTTTTCATGTCGGACCAAATAGTGCTGAACCAAATGGAAGATATCAGAGCTGAACTTGTGAATTGCATAAAGTTACTCTATCTATTTCTAGAGACACTGAAAGAAATAAAGATCTGGCGTTCCTGGAAGCTCAGATTTATGAGTATGTAGAAGTTCTTGGGGTAAGGATTTTATTTTTTCTTTGAACTTTTTATTTCAGAGCTGTCAAATAGTGACTGGAAGGTCATCCACATCTTTACCCAGTGCTTTCATAGACAGCACCACATCAGTGTGGTGCATCACATCTATTTTGTGCCTAAGTCACACGGTATTGCAAACCTTTACTTGTTCTGCCTTGCTGCCTGCCTTTGGTGTGGGGGGATTGTTTTCAGCAGAGTGGCTGCTGCTGCTACCTGTCACCTTGGAAGTGCTAACAGTGGTACAAGGTTTTTGGTTTTGGCAAGAAGGAAATGTCAGGGTACTAAAAACAGAAGTTGTTGGGCTGAGTAAGGTGGGAGTTCTGTGCTTCATACTGGTCTTCCATTCCCTCCCTCTGTACGTTGAGAAAGTTTCTCACTGCAGGAGTTTTCCCCGACTTTGTTGCTGTCACAGTGTGTGGACAATGCCTTCTCTTCTCTAGGAACAGAGACACCTCACCCATGAGAACGTGCAGCGTAAGCAGGCACGGACCGGGGAGGAGAGGGAGGAGGAGGAGGAAGAGCAGATCAGTGAGAGTGAGAGTGAAGATGAAGAAAATGAAATCATTTATAACCCTAAAAATCTGCCTCTTGGCTGGGATGGCAAGGTAACCGAGACCGTCAGGCCTGGAGAAGTGGGAGGGGTCACAGACCCCTGTTTGAGCTGCTTTGCCACGTGACCTAATCCTTGTGTATCCTCATCCTCTTGTCTCCTCGCTTGCAGCCCATCCCGTACTGGTTGTATAAACTCCATGGTTTAAACATCAACTACAACTGTGAGATCTGTGGTAACTACACCTACCGAGGGCCCAAGGCGTTCCAGCGGCACTTTGCAGTAAGTGATGTTCACTGCAGGAACAGCCCTGCTGGGTTCATACAGGCCTTGTAATGAGTCACTTGGGAGTCCCTGGGGTCCCCAGCTAGCAATTCTGCCCCTTCTGACAGGGGGTCAGGGCCGTGCAGTGGGATCCACAGGTTGTGTAGGGCACACTGAGATCTCTCTGCTGATGCTGAACAGCCCCTGCTCATTTGAACACCGTTTCGAGTGCCCAGGTCTGATGGGTGCAGGGTGCCTGTTGATGGCTGCTGTCGTGTCACTGTCTACAGTACAGGAAAAAAATACTTCTATAGAAGCTTTTAGGACTGGTAGATTTGTACTTTGGTAGGATTTGTTGCACCCTGTTCAGGTGTTAATGTCTTTGTAGTCTTTGGTGTTGTGGAGGACGTGTCATTCCCTCTCGTGCTGACCTCTCATCTCTTCCCCCCCACCAGGAGTGGCGACATGCCCATGGGATGCGGTGCCTGGGCATTCCCAACACGGCACACTTTGCCAACGTCACACAGATTGAGGATGCAGTCTCATGTAAGTAGTGATGGCAGAACAGGGAACATGTGAGAGAACACCACCTTTTCTGAAGAGGTGGGTTTGGACATTGGTCTCGTGTCCCATCCTGAACTATCACTTTAAAGCCTTGTTTGCTGCAGTTCTGTGCCTTTCTGTAACCACACGGGAGTTATAACTTTGTAATGGATGTTAGGTGCATTCCTGGACTGCTGAAGTGTTTTAGAAGAAGGGGGGGAAAAAAAGCTCATGTGTATTTTACTGGATTAAAAACAAGTACCTTGTGGGAAATGGCATCAGATCCTGTTTGACTTTGTGTTTGCAGTGTGGGCAAAGCTGAAACAGCAGAAGGCTTCAGAGAGGTGGCAGCCTGATACAGAGGTGAGCAGTGAGAGCTGTTCAGTGCCTCCAGTCCGTGTCCGTGGGACCCTCCCATTCCCGTGTGGGAGCACTGTCCTTGCTTACACTGATACACTTCCTAAGCTTCTGTCCCAAGCCATTTTTCAACAGTGTGCAGGACAACAGTGGGAAATAGAGCCTGTAATGACTCCAGCTCTGGATGAGCTCTTTCTGCCAGGACCTGCTGGCAGATCTGTTGCCTGTCTTTCTGCACGGAGGTTCTGGCAGGGTGCTCATGTGTAGTGGTTTCTGCTGGAGCTACAGTTCAAAGGCTGTACCCAGTGTCTCTAAACTGTTGGTTCCGTTCCAGGAGGAATATGAAGATTCCAGCGGGAACGTCGTGAATAAAAAGACCTATGAAGACCTGAAGCGCCAAGGGCTGCTGTAGCTGTGCCCAGGTGAAGGATCCCACACCTGCGCAGTGAGTGGATGTGGCAGCAGCTCTGACTTCCTCAGTTTCTGGATTTTGTATGTGCATGAATATAGATTAAAATGATACTTTATAGAGTCACTTTCTAGTAAGCCCCTTGTGAAAAGCAGACTTGTGACATTGTTTTATATTCAAAAATACCTTGAAAAATAAACTCATTTTAATTTAGGAAGTGCCGAGAGACTTGTCTCCTTTTGTATGGTGGAAGGAAGAGGTTTTATTACGTGTTTAAAATGCTTTTTACACAGTTAGAGCTGTCAGAAACAATTCTTTCTTTCACTCCCACTCTGATGGAAATGTTTATGGTGAGGGTTGACTCTGTGAAGCACATGGACTTGGACACTGTGTGCCAACAGGTAATGGTACTGGTCTAGATCTGGCTGTGAGCGTGTGGCTTTCTTTGGGCTCCTTTGCAAAATAAGCTCACCTGGCTTAAGGGCTGCTTTTACCTTGGGTCTGTCTCCCTGGGGAGCTTTGGCCACTGTGTTTTTTCAGGGAATCACCAAGTGAGCTGGGTCAGCTTGGGCTGTGGGGACAGTGCATGGTGGTTTCTCTGACGCTGCTGCTGGCTCGAAGGGCCAGGTAGGTTCTTGTGCATATCCTCCTGTGGTGCAGGAGGATGGAGATGGGAACAGATGATGCATTTAGAGGTGACTGCTGTGACTTCAGCACCCTTGGCCTCCAGTGCCATGCTTGGAGATGCCTGTACATACCCCACAGATTCGTGCTGCCTCGGGAATTGCAGGCCCATTGTGCAGAGGCCACACGTGTCACATGTGACAGTGGCAGTCCTTGTGCTGCCCAGCCCCTCTGGTGCAGTGGTTGCTCGTGTGACATCTCCAGCCTCATAAGCCGTTTCTCTGTTGCTGTGCAGGGCCATTTGCGTCTCTGCTGCTGTGGAGCCGCAGGGGACACTTCCCCTGGGTGGTGGCTGGCAGGGGTGGGGCTGGGCTGCGGGGCCAGTGCCACAGCACCTGCTCAGAGGTTCTCCAGTGCTGGCAGCAGCTGCAGGAACAGGCAGACAGGTGAGTCAATGCCATGGGCTCTTTTTCCCCGGGGGAAGGTTGTTCTGGGATGAGGCCGTGTCAGGTGGGTTTCCTTGTTGGTTCCTTGCCTGCCCTGGCACTAGGCTGGAGTGGCACTGGGCTCAGTAGGGATGTCCACAGCTGGTCTGAGTGGTGGCTGCCCTGGTTTGGAAGGTGAGAGGCACCAGCTGGCAGTGTCTTCCCCGTCACTCTGAGCGAACAGCCTTGGAGGTCTCTGCACAAGCTTTGGCCACTCCAGGTCCTGGGGGAATGGTGACTCAGCCTAGATGATAAAACAGGAGGGGAGTGTTACAGTTCTTGGAGAACTTGGCTTTGGAGCCTGTTTGGATTCAAATCTGCTGTTTCCTTAGAGAAACAGGTAAAGATTTGGAATGAAAGTAGAGAAAGTAGAATGGAGAGCCAGGCCACATCTTCGCTTGAAGCAGCATCAGCAAACTTGTGTGGTGGCAGGTGTCACTATGTCACCCTGCACCCTGCTCCCCCAGCTGCCTACAGGTCTGTGCTGCCTGCGAGGCCCAGGGAGGGTTGTTGCCACACCAACAGCACACGCAGCTCCCCAGGGCTCCCGTTCCCCGGCAGCGGCCTCAGTGAGTTTGGGGAGTCTCTCAGGAGGGAGTGACTGGGGCTGAGCCCTGGAGGTGGAGCTGTGCTGGGGTGTCTGCCCCGCACCTCGGGGGGCAGCTCTGACCGTGTCCTCCTGCCAGGTCCGGGTGCAGCCGCGGTGGATGACGATGGCCGGTCGCCGAGGGCTCGTCCCACCCGTTCAAGGTAACAGGGACTCTGGTGCAGCACCGAGAGTGTGTCCATCCCCCATCCTGGGTCTGTCCCTGCCCCAGCTGTTGGGGCTGTGCCAGAGGCCTCCCTGGGACAAGGGGTGGCCACTGGCCCCCTGGGGCTCTGGGAGGGTGGGGAGTATCCCTGCTCACCTGTTTCAAGGCTGCCTTGCTGCTGGGGAGGCTCTTTGGGCTGTAGAGCAGGCAGCAAATGTGGTGGTCTCAGCCATCCCCACTCCATTCCAGGCCTGCTGCTCTGCATCTTGGCTCTGCACATCCGTCTCCAGGACTCTCTTGCCCCAGCAGGTGAGCTCTGTACTCAAGGGAAATCTGTGGGCCTGTGGGAAATGGGCCAAAGGCAGTGTGGTGCAATGGGGACTTTGTGCCTCTCACCTCCAAGCTGTGTTCTGTAGGACAGAGCTGCACTGAGGAACCTTTCCTTGAGGTTTTGCCCCTGGAAAAGCCTGTTCTTCCCAGGCAGCATGGCTGGAAGGGGGAGAGAGGCTATTGTAACATCTGTCCATAGTGCTGTTGCAGGGGGTTGCTGGCTCTGACCTGGTTCTTGAGCTGCCCGATCAGTAGCTGCAAACAGCCTCTGTTTGGGACATCCTGTCACTGACTGCCATCCACCTCCCAGCCACAGCTGGACAGATGCTTCCCACAGGTCCATGCTGTGGCTCAGGATGGGACACTGGGCTTGCTGAGGGTGTTTTTCCTTGTTTCCTTCACCAAAGGGGAACTTTGTGTCTTTCAGAGCACAACACAGTTGCCAACAGCACCGTGGTGGCTGCCAAGAATGCCTTGTGGGTTGCTGCGGCCACCAAGAACGCCTCAGTGGTGACCACAGCTGTCAAGAACACCACCAAGGATGCCGTACTGGTGGCCACCAAGAATGCCAGAGCAGTGGCCACCAAGAATGCTGCAGTGGTGGCGGCCACCAAGAATGCCAGAGCAGTGGCCACCAAGAATGCCTCAGTGGTGACCACAGCTGTCAAGAACACCACCAAGGATGCCGCAGTGGTGGCCGCCACTAAGGATGCCGTACTGGTGGCCCCCAAGAATACCAGAGTGGTGGCCACCAAGAATGCTGCAGTGGTGGCCACCACCAAAGATGCTGCAGTGGTGGCCACCACCAAAGATGCTGCAGTGGTGGCCACCACCAAAGATGCTGCAGTGGTGGCCACCACCAAAGATGCTGCAGTGGTGGCCACCAAGAATGCTGCAGTGGTGGCTGCCACCAAGAATGCTGCAGTGGTGGCCACTGCCAGCAACACCTCAGTGGCTTCCACTGGCAATGCCTCAGTGGCCACCAACAGCTCTGTCAATGGTGCACAAGAGACAATGGTAAGGAAAGTACTGGAAAGAGGGGCATTTCTGGGCCATTGCAGCCCTACAGACGGTGTCTCTTGCCCAGCTGGTCTGTCGTGACAGCCAGAGTGCCATGGGAGCATCTCCTGGGGAGGAAGGGGAGCACTATGGGCAGATGGGGGTGGCCCCTCCGGACAGTGAGGCTGTGGTTGGGGACAGCCCGTGGTGCTGTGCAAGGAGGCTTTGCTACATGGTGACACCCTGGTGTGTTCTCCCTCCAGCTCACCTGCCAGAGCTTTCAGTGCTCCGGGGAGAGGTGTTACCAGGATGAAGCCCATTCCAACAGAACAGTCACCTGCCATAATGAGACTTACTGTGAGGTACGGCGATGCAGGGGGGCTGCAATAGGGAAACCTCTCCCTTTCTTTATCTCAGCAATCCACAGTGCTCTTTTAAGTCTGTCTCCATCTCCTGTTTCCCTTCTTTCTCTGGCAATCTGTCAGTTATTTCTGCTCCTTTGTAATGGCACCTCTTCACACTCATTTTATCCTTTGACTCTGCTGTTGCAGCTTTATCGTTTTTCCAGCACAAACTACACAGCCGGGTGCAGCAGCAGGTGTGGTGTGGGGCTGTGCAGGACCAACGGCAGTGAGAGCAGGCAGCAATGTGCCCTGGAGTGCTGTGCCACCCCGCTGTGCCTGCAGCTCAACGCCAGCGCCTACGGTAACAGCCGAGCTTTGCTCTGTGGCACAGGAGGGGCACGGGTGGGCAGAGCCCATTGCAGAGGGGCTGTGGCTACATCACCGTGTCTCTTCTGCCCTGGGGCTCCTCTGTCCTTGGAGCTGGGTGAGGGACAGAGTGCACTGGGGAATCTGTCCCTGTGTTGCTGTGGAGGGCCCTGTGTTGGCTGTGTGCTGGGTGCAGCCTCACAGGGCTCCTTGTGTGTCTGCAGGTGACCTGCCACCCACCACTGCTCCGCCCAGGACCACCAACACCACCCACCGACCTCCCCCCCAAAACGTAGGTACCACCTGGGCAGAGCCTGCTGCAGCTCCTGGGGCTCTCTGGGGGCTGTGGCTGCTGGGACAGCTGAGCTCCCACCTGAGCAGGAAACAGGGAAAGGTCCCTCCTACATCTGCTTTATGAGGTCAAAATCTGCCTCCAGAAGGGGAACAAATCCTAAACGGGCATTGGAAGTAAAGAGTCTGTAAGGAGCCCTGTCCATCAGGCCTTATCCCCAGCCCAGCATCAGCTCAGGCAGTTTGACTTGATTGCATGGCTGAGCCTTTCTGCAGCTGCAGGGAGAGCACAAGACCCACTGAACTCTGCAGCCCTTTCCTGAGTCTAGTGGAGGGGAAGGTGCTTATCTTTGCAGAGCCCTGTTTAAGAGGAAGGAAAAGGAGGCTTGAAACATGTTTGCTCCACTAGTGTTTCAGTAGTTTCCTTTGGTTTCAGATGGGCCACTGATAGTCTTTTTTCTCTGGATCTAAAATGCCTGATACAGCACAAATAATGAAGAACAGAGGGGGGTGGGAGAGGAGCCCTCAGGAGCGAAGGGCTGCCTGAAATGCAGTGAGAGTCTGATGGATATATGATGTCTCCCCTGGTCCTCTGTCGTAGGGGAAAGTGTGCACAGCATTCTCCTGTCACGGGGAGGGGTGTTTCAAAGGCAGGAAGACCATTGCTAGATGCATCTTGGGACAGGACTTCTGTGAGGTAAGGCCTGGGACTGCAGAGCAGGACAGCCCCAGATCTGCCATTGTGTTCCTGTAATGTGAGTACCAAAGGCTTGACATGACCCCTAGGCTAATGTGTCTCTCTTCCTTCCAGATGAAGAGGACGGGCTTGAATTACATGGCAGGATGTAGCAAAGCCTGCAAGGCTGCCAAACCAGCCTGTGCCAGTGGGATGAAGGCTGCCTGTTACCAGGAATGCTGCCCAGCCACCCCGAAAGCCAGCTGTCTGAAACTGGATGGCAAAATTCATGTCAATACCGCTGGGCAAGTGACGCTGGCACCACTCTTGAAGGTCATGGCATGTGGTGTGGTCCTTCTCCTGAATTACAGGGCCTTCACTTCCCTCCAGGGGTAGGCAGCAGTCGGGATGCTCCACAGCCTACCCTCCTGCAGCAGAGCTCCACAGCACTCAGTAGGATCCTGTTACTCTCTGACTTCAGCCAAGGCCACTATCAAACACTCTCTGTCACATTCCTGTTGTACTCAGGAAGCTACAGGAGGGATTCTGCCCTGCCCTGCCCAAATCCTGTAGGCCTGAGAGACCCGCAAACTAATTGTGGATCCTGAGAGCCATGCAGTGTGTGCCTCCGTGCTGCCGGAATGAGGGACCAGGAACGAGGTGTTAGGCCTCCTTAAAAATCAGAAAATTCTGCCTTGACTGAAGGCACAGGGGCTCCACTAGTCATTGACCTGCTTGTGGTGCAGCCTCCCTGGACCCCCTGTGACCTGTTTAGTTCTGAGCAGTTTAGTTCCAAATTGCCTCTTGCCTGGGTGGGTAAAATGGTAACTCCATGTTTTGTCTCCAAGTCCTAGGCAGGAAAATGGGATTACTCTAAAAGTGTTTCATGTTTTAGATGATCCTGTTTCACATCTGTGGTTTCCGTTGCTAAAGGCAGAGCCCAGATGTGAGCCTGTGACATGAATGCCCCCAGTGCTTCCCCAGCCTGTTCTTCCAGCACACAGAGCTGGTGCAGAGCTGGTGGGGTAGAATTCCCGGGAGTCAAGGTGCTCCCAGTTGTGCACACGTGCACGGTGCTGTCCCCTGCAACCGCTCTCCTCTGCTGCTGCTGGCTCCTTAGAGAAAAGATTGCAAAATATTAAAGTCTGTGTATCGGCCCTCTGGTCTGTGCTGCTGTTTTGAGTGTGGCTGAGCATGGTTTGACCTGTGGGAGGGCAGGAGGGCTGGGCTGGGCAGTTTGGGCCCTCGGGAGCCTTGTGTGCTCTCCCAGCAGGAAGGCTCTGCACTGCCAGCCCTCATAGAGCAGTGCCAGCCCTGACGGGCACTGCCAGCCCTGACGTGGTGCTGCCGCCCGAGCAGCGGTGGAAGCGGATGTGGGGCTGGATGGAAAATGCCTCTCTGTACCACAGCTGGCCCTTCCTACCTTACAGCTCCTGTTCTGGTGTGGCAAAACCACAGGGTGTGTTTTTAGTTTGTTTCAGGCCACAGTGCCAGTGTACCCATGGCAACTGAAAACAGTCTGAAAACTAGGGTTCTTCTATCTCAAAAACATCCCCCAGCACCCTATTTCTTGGAAGGTTTGGTGTTTACAGCAGCTATTTCAGACTGTTCTCTTGTCCATTATGGACAGCTGCAGAGCTGTCACTGATAAAGACCACTTGGATTTTCTCTCTCTGGACCTACATCCCTTATGTCTGTGCAAGGAGCTGATTTAGGCCAAGCTCTGTCTACAGTACAAAAGACTGGTGACATTTTACAGCATCTGCTCCCACACTCTGTACTAATTTATTTGCATAATAACACGGCAGCTTAGAAGTTGGCTCCTGTGCTGGGTTGTCTTGAAATTCAACAAAAAATAATTCAAGCTGCTACTTAAAAAAGGGCACCTCGGGATTTTCCTTGGAAATTAACTTTATCCACGTCTGCCAATCCCAGAGCTTCCTCCTCTCCCTCTCCCCGTCCTGCCGGGAGGGGCAGGCTCAGGCCGTGCCTGTCCCGCCGTTCGCATCCCCCGCTCCCGTCCGGCCGCGACCCTCCCGCCCCGTTATTTCCGGCGGCTCCGAGCCCCGCCCGCGGCCGGTCCCAGCGCGGAGCGATAACGGAGCGGCCCCGGCCCCGGCCGGGGGGAGTCCGGGGGCGCCGTGTCGTGTCGTGTCGCACCGTGTCGTGTCGTGTCGCACCGTGTC
>NW_020885066.1:75243-91119 GCF_003945725.1 Corapipo altera | reverse complement strand
CCGTGTCGTGTCGTGTCGCACCGTGTCGTGTCGTGTCGCACCGTGTCGCGACAGCTGCACTGAGCGCGCAGCCGCCGCCGCGGGAGCCGCCGGGTCCCGGCCCCGGGGAGCGCCGTCCGCGCTGCCGGCACGGAGATGGACCAGTCGGTCGCCATCCAGGAGAGCCTGGCGGGGGGCGAGACCTGCCGGATCGTATCCTTTGACGGGCCCCGGTGGCGCGGAGCCGTGCGGGGCGGGGGGGGCCCCTCTCCCTGCTCCCTCCGGTTTGTCGCCGCCGCCCTCTGGCGCTGTCCCCGCTCCCTGCCGCTGTCCTGCCGCTGTCCTGCCGTTCCTTGACCCGCGGCCGCAGGCGGTGCAGGGCCTCCTGTCTGCGGGGGAGAGCGCGGAGAGCCGGCTGCTGGGCCTGGTGGAGCACCGCGGGCAGCACGCGTGGGTACCGGAGCGGGGCGGGCGGGGGGAACATCCGAGAGACGCGGGAGCTCTGGGGGTCCCTCACGAGCCTCGGGAGCCGCCTGAGAACCCCCTCCCATCCCAAGGGCTTTGCACCCGGGGGCAGTCCTGTAGGGCAGCAGTTTGAAGGCATGATGCCTTGATGTTACGGGTGGTCAGTAAGAAACCCCAGGCCCATGAGCTGCTCTGCTCTGCTCTGCCAGTAATGTGAACACGTTATTTAAGTGATGGGGTGAGCAGGTGGGTGGTACGGGTTGAGAAGTTACTTTGGGGTTTGCATGAGGCTGCGCTAGCAGGTGCTGCTGGTGGGATGGGGTCTGTGAGTGCCTGCAGACATGCCAGAACTGAGGAGTCTTTGCCTCCATGTCGGCTCCGTGCTTGCAGGATCTACGTGTACACTCACCGTCGGATGGCCATCACAGCTGAGGATGTCTGGCTGGAGAGAGTAATCCCCATCACAGATGGGTTTGCAGTGGAAGAAGGTACTGACACACTGTGGTGGCTCAGTGGCCACCTCCAAAGAAGAGGATGGAGGGGTTTGGAGTCCATACTTTGTTGTTCTACTTCCTTAAGTTTGGAATCTATTCTGCCTTCACATTTCTTCTTTAGTTTGTAATCTCTGGTGACACTTGTGTCACATGGCATTGCTGGCAGGGCTGTTCAAGGTTCAGAGCACCCGTGTCCCACCAGGCCCCAGCCATGGCCCCTGCCTGGCAGGTTTGCTCTGCTGGCTCTGTTCCTGCCAAGAGTGTTTGGGGCTGGAGGAACTTGCTGAGCTCCCTGACCTCAAAGTATCAGCACAGTCTGCAAATCTGTTGCTTAGCTTTCAACTGAACTTTGTTTTACTTTTGCAGTTGTACTTGACAGTGACCGTCACATCATTGGTGAGTTCTGTGCTTGTTTTTAGTGCCTGTGTTACAGGCACTCTGGGCCCTGTGCCAGCTGCAAACAGTGAGCCAGGACTGGGGGCTCTCGTCCTGGGGGGGCTTGCCAGGGTGGGGATTCATGTCCTGCTCCTCTTGGGGCACTTGCGGTGCTGTTGGCCACGGTTACTTAGTGCTAACAAGCATTGTCAGCCCCATTCAACCAAGGGAATGATTTTTCCAAACGCTTTTAAACTGCTGCTGGAAGATTAATTATTGTCACTGAACGAGCAGAATAAAAATTATTATTAATGGTCGTCTTTATATTTTTAAATGGCATTCTCATGTAAAATGTTGGAAAGGAACATGATAAGGCGTCATGGGGAGATGTTGCTGAAGGCTGCATGCACGTGTGCATCCACCAGTGTAGAGTGGAGAAACGCTCGGTTTCTGAAGTCTTGGCAGCACGACCCACAGGAGCTCTTTCTCCTGATGTCCTCAGGCTCTGACGTGACTGTCCAGATGAGCTCAGCAGAGGACCGGCTGACCGTGCGGCTGCCCTTCGGCTCCCACACGCGCACGTTCCTGCAGGAGCTCAGCAGGTGCAGCCCAGGTACGAGCTCTGCGGGTGCGGCTGGGACGGGGGAGGGTCCGGGGGGGCAGGAATGTTGCGTTTGCTCGTCTCCTCCGTGTGCGGGAGCAGCGTTGGCCTCTCTGTGCCGAACCTCGCTCAGCGCTCACCCCTTCCCCTGACGATTCCCCGCCGTCGGACGGCTCGGCACCGACGGTCGGTGTTTTCCTGCGGGCAGAGGCGGGTGCTCTGTGCCGAGCCGAACGGGCTCCCGGGGGCGGGCCGGGGCGGGCGGGGGCGGGCGCTGGGGCCGGGCCGGGGCCGAGCTAAGGGCCGGCGGTGCCGAGCTGCGGCGATGTCCGCGGGCGGGCGGCCCCGCCGAGGTGAGCGCGGGGACCCGCCGGGGCGGGCGGGGGGGCCGCGCTGCCCCGCCGGCGTCTGTCCGGGGCGGCGGGACGGGGCCGGGGCGGGAGGCGGAGGGGCAGCGCCAGGCTCGGCTCCCGCTGCCCCCGGGGAGTTCATTCCGCCGCGGGCGCGGAGCCGCCGCCGAGGCTCCGGCGGATTCGAGACCCGGTTCCTGTGCCCGGCTCGGCTCCGCCGGTGGGGACGGGCCGCGCCCGGGGCCCTTTCCCGCTTTGCAGAGTGCACGTGTGAGAAGATGCCGAGCTAAAGCAATTCCTGGAAGTCAGTGTGGGATTCAAAACCTGAGTGTTGCCGTGTCTGCTGTGTGCTGTTTCGTTTAGGCTGGGCACCTCTCGCTGCATGAAGACTAATTTAATTCTCCCCTTTGGACGCTAAGCATGGATCCTGCCTTATCCAGGAGATATGATACATTTTCTTGCTGTAAAGCAGTATACTATAATGTCACTGCACATTCTTAACAGGAACGCCTTTATTACTGCTTAAATCTCATTTAACTGCAAATCCTGTCCAACTGAGACCTGCTGTAACCTCTGCACATAGCTCTGCATTTCTGTGCTCAGTTCAGTTATTGAACAAGGTCATTATTCCACTTCAGAGTGCTACCCTCTGGAGATACGTCTGGCTACAGCAATCTGTGGCTAGAGACACTTTTATTTAAAGGAAATAGCCCTTTTCCAAGGCTAATCTCTTTCTTAGGAGAATCCTACCTAAAGCTGATTTCCACCCATGAGGTTAGAATGGAAGGTGTCATATGTGACTGTAATCTTTGGATCACGTAGCAGGTGTGTCAGCAGCAGGCTCACACGTCTTTCCATTCTGCACTAATGCCTTCTGCATGCTGCTGAGTGGCATCATCCCATGTGGGTAATAAGGCCTGGGATTCTGCTCTGTTCCTGGCACAAAAGTAACCATTGTCCACTGAGTTGAAAGTTCAGGTTGGTTCCTGTCACTCTCAAGGGACGTTGCATGGTCATTATGGGGAGAGCTGGCAGAGGTTCAGGGAGCACTGACTGAGAGCTCAAGGCCCATGGAGAAAACGCTGTGTCCCAGCTCCCCAGGCCCACACTCCCCAGGGCATCTCCTTGTGCTCCTGGTCAATGCTGCATGACTTGGGCTGTGTGATCTGCAGCGAGGCTTGAGTCATGTGCTCTTCTGCATCAAGCTCTGATAAATCCTCTTACACAGTCTATTCTCAGAGGGTTCTTGGGCAGGAGAGGTTTTTCAGGCTGAGAACTTGGCCACCTCTTGCTGGCTGGTTTATGTCCTGAGAGCCTGGGTGAAGTACTGCAAGTTCTATTTCTGGTTTGCGCTTTTGTCCTGCAGAATGTTCTGTGACAGCAATAACATCTTAAATTTTTCTGGGTTGTGCTTTGAAGGAGAAGCTCAGCTGAATGCCTAGAATCTGACAATCTTAACGATTTCTACATCACCGTTAGATTTGTGTGCTAAGGAGCATGATCTTGAGATTGCTGTTTGTGCATCCTAAACGCAGAGACTCACCCCTAGAATCCTCTTTGTTATTTTGTCACTTGTAGGAGCAGAATGTTGTAACTGAAACAAAACGCTGAAAGACTGGTCAGATTTTGCTAAGGTAGTGTGATGTGGTTCGTGTCACACCTGTGGTGAGTTAGATTTGTGTGGTAGCAGCCCTGTTACTGTTTTAGGAGTGTGCAGTTTGCATTAAGGCAGATGTTTCTGCTCAGGTTCAGTGGGTCCATGGGGTGACTGCACTGCCCAGCCTCAAGGGGGGAGATGCCTCTGCCTTGCTGGGTATTTGCAGACAGGTAGAAACCCTTTAAAGGGTACTGTGATGTTTGTTTGTTTGTTTCTCCTTTTTATTCTTTGCTTTGTACTTCCTGTCTTGCTTCAGAAAGGAAAAATCTGTTATTAACATACATTTTTCAGATTCTCAGGGTAAAGCCCTGGATTTTGTGCTGCTAAGTTCTGCTTTGGCTTAGCTGTGTAAGGGAGAGCCAGCAGCAAGCACTCCCATAGCAGGCAGCAGTTCTGATGCTCTCTGTGGCTTCTGTGAGTTCTTCCTCTGCAAGGGAAGCTGCATCATCACAGAACAGTTGGGTCAAAGTAAGCTAAGACTCTCAGATAACTGAAAGAGAAACTGCAGGGCTCTTTGTTTTTCCACACAAATCTAAATTATATTCTGCCCACAGATTTTTGCCACTGTTTGTATAATCGTGTTGATAAACTGAAGAACACTTTGTGTTTAAAGTGAAACTTTGTGGGGGTTTTTTTCCAGAAGTGGTTGGCTCTGAAGGTATCAAACAGAATGGAAAAAAGGCTGCATTCAGTGAGAGCTGCAGCCACAACAACACCGACAGAAGCTCTCCCAGGTAGGAGGTCTTGCGTGATGTGCAGCTGAAGGGAGCTGTGCACATCAGCTCTTTGTGCAAGTGAGGAGTGATGGTGGAGGCCACATTTCTGTGCCAGTTTAGCCGTGCCTCCCTCCTCAGAGGGTCTCTGTGTAGGGCCAGCGGGTGAGCTCTGCACATTGCAATTGTGTAGCTGCATCACCAGTTCCATCAGCTGTGGTGGGTCAGTGCACAGAGGAGGGGAGTCTAGAGTGGAAGTTGGCAACTTTTTGAGATGAGAATCTGCAGATTTAAGACAGAAAAAAGTTCAGCATAAGCATGCTGTCAAAACGTTAGTGGAAATTTCATCCCAGTCCCTCAGAGACAGCCCTGCTAGTCCCCTACTTGGGCATACTTTGGCTGTTGAGTGGGACAGGACCTGCTAGCATTGCTTGTTTTGAATTCAGACAACTTTGGCTTAGGGCCATTGTGTCTCATAGATACACTCTTAGTTACAGTTTCATTTTCCAGTTCCCAGGACTTTGTGGACCCTGCTGCATATCCTTCAGAGTCTGTCTGTGTGCTGTCCTTGGCACTGGTGTGCAGGTTCTGACCTTAAATTTATGCTGTCCACTTGCTGGTGGGAACTCCCAAGCTGTGGCATTATTGTTGTTGCAAAAGGAGTTTCAGAGCCAGGAGACACAAAGTCAAACCACCTCTACCTCCACCCACTCTGGGCAGAGCTGGAAGTTTTCCACAGAAGGCTTTTTAAACAAACACTGTTCTTCATTCTCCAACTGAGGTCAGAAGGGCTGAGGCAGAGGCACCAGGAAATGAGATTTCCATCTCCTTGCTACAATAAGCAGGGAAAGTGTACAGGTTTTGTATCAGTATCCAAGTGTGAGTAAGGCCTGCTGTGCATTGACAGGCTGAACCAGAATAGTGAAAACCATTTGTTATTTCAGTTAGTTAAACTGGTTTCCTCTCGAGATCTGAACCTTGCTAAGAAATGCTCGTTTCAGTCTTATCGGCTTATCCCAAACATTATCTGTCTTTAGTGAACAGAAAGAAAAATGTGAATCAAGGTCTCGGTGGCAGAAATAAGTTAGTTAAGGTGTGTGGATAGCCTGGGCTTCATCTGCAGTTTTGCTTTCATTTGCAGGCAAAACAAACTCAAGCTTGAAGTGAGAACTGAGCAAGTCCGGCCTTCCCACCTCATGGCTTCGAACAAGGCCTCGATCATATCAGAACCAAAGTTTGGACTAAGAGATACTATTGTTAAATCTCAGCTTGCACAAATGGAGGATTCCTACACGCACATCCAGAGCTACAGGTAATGATCATTCCTGAGAAGAATTTATTTTTGTGGGTTGTAAGTTAGCACAGTCTGTCAGAATAACTCATGTCTGTTATTTCATCCTGTGTCCCCGCAAACAGGAAGCTCTGTACAGAAGTGTGATCCATACTTTCCAGAATAGTTTTCTTTCCTCGTTTGCACATTAGCAGAGCAGAATTTCATTCGTGTCTTTGTCAAGGCTTGCTTCATGGTTCTTGTGGAGAAAATGGCCTTCTTGAAATCACTTTTTTCTGTGCTTATTTCAGACAGTGTCTGGAAATGCATCAGCTCTGTGCACTTCAGCCTTCTCCCTCTCCACTTCTGTCCACTACTTATCCATGTCATTGTTCAAATAAACTCATAAGAAAGATCTTGGATAAAATATATACATAGGACCAAAACATTACTGTGTTTGAAATTGTTTTATGCATCTTATTCTGTGAATTTATCATTTCAAACTGCTACTGCGCAGCTCCAGTCTTATTTTTATTTTTTCCTTTAATACTGTGTATCTGTGTATACAATGTGTGTCCTTCTGTAAAACATGTCTGTAAAGATGCTGCTGTTGTTAAATCATTTTAGGGATTTAAACTTTGTCACATTTTCTTAATTTCCCCTGGAAATATGTTAGTTCTAGGTACCCATAAGTACTTGGCTGATAGCAGTGGTGTTTCCTGTGCTCTGCAGTTTGTGGCTCTGGGATTCAGTCACTGTCTCTGCAGGGTTTTTGTCGGGACATACAATGTGAACGGTCAGTCGCCCACGGAGAGCCTCCAGCCCTGGCTGAGCTGTGATGCTGAGCCTCCAGACATTTACTGCGTGGGGTGAGTGTCTCTCCCTGGCCCGTTTTCCCAAACCTGGGCTGTGCTGGTGGATCTGTCCTGGAGTTCTGCCAGGACACCACAGGGATGTTGGCACTGCTATGGTGCATTGCACAGCTCCAGGGCGGGTGTGTGCACAGCCAGAAAGGGCTGTTGGTCTGGTAGGGTTTGGCCTTTCAGTGTTACAAAATCCTTAGTGCTATTTGATGTAATATGACAGTAATTAAGCTTTACATTTAACATACCTCTACAATCAGCATAACTGAATTGGAGTTTTCAGTTATAAATTGAGTGTAAATTGATTTAGTTCTTTCCCAGAGGAAAGGGCTGGAGAGTTATAAACAAGTGCATGCATCCATGAGTTCCTTCCTCTAACACAGTTTCCAGGAGCTTGATCTGACTAAAGAAGCCTTCTTTTTCAATGACACACCGAAGGAAGAAGAATGGTTTAAAGCTGTAACTGATAGTCTTCACCCAGATGCCAAATATGCAAAGGTAAATGTGGCTTTTGTGAAGGTTTGAGTGTGGACTCATTTTCCACTTAGGCCTCTTTTCCCTTTGCTTTCTCTTATTCTCAATGGCTGTGTCTTCCAGAGGCTCATGGTCTGCAGGCTCTGCAGGTGCCATAGGTAGTGTTGCTGTGCAGGTGCTGAGGCAGGGGCAGGACACATAAAGGGAGCTCCTGCTGTCTTGGGGGAGGAGAATAGGGAATTCCATAGCTTCTTCCATGTCTGTCTCCACAATGCATAGTGGAATGAGTTGTGAAGGTATTTTGGGAGGAATACTGCTTGTTTTGGCTCCTGCTCCTTAGATCTGCTTCATCTCCTATCTCTGCTGTTGAAGGGAAGCTCCTTTCATGGACTTATCCTTGTGCTGAGACTCCTGCTTTGGACTTTAACTTCCTGTACTGGGGTATTGCTCCCTGGCCCCCTCCTGGGCTGTGCTGCTGGGGTCCTGTGTCCTGTGAGCCCAGCTGGTGCATCGATTGAACCTGGAACTCTCTTCTTGGTGACCCATGTTACGGATGGGGAGCAATGTGCCTTCTCTCAGCAAACCTCTTCCATTCCAGCATTTAATGGACTAGGGTCTGTTTTTCAGGTGAAGCTTGTGCGGCTGGTGGGAATTATGCTCCTCTTGTACGTGAAGGCAGACCTTGCTTTGAACATCTCTGAGGTGGAAATTGAGACTGTGGGAACTGGAATCATGGGGAGGATGGTAAGAATGGCAACTGTGCACAAGAGGGGGTGAGATTTGGAAGAGCCCCTCTCCTTGGATGCCGTGGTTGTACCTCCAGCTGAAGGCTGTGGCTGCCTTTAGAAGCAGATAACCCTATCCCTGTGCCAGCTCAGGGCACTGTGAGAGGGAATTGCCATGTGCTTGCCAGTGCTCAAAGCAGTAATCACTGATTGGCATTTTCAGCCTTTTCCTTCCTCTGGAGTTAAACAGCCTGTCTCAAAGTCTTCTGGTTTGTGCACTGCCAGTAACTCGTTTGTGGATTCATCTGCGGTGTAGAAGCTTCTGACCAGTGTCTTTGTCTTTCAGGGTAACAAAGGTGGTGTTGCCATCAGGTTTAAGTTCCATAACACCAGCGTGTGCATTGTGAATTCTCACCTCGCAGCTCACACGGAGGAATATGAGCGGAGGAACCAGGACTTCAAAGACATCTGCTCTCGAATGCAGTTCTGCCAGTCGGACCCAAATCTGCCCCCTCTCACTATTGGCAAACACGAGTATGCTTCCCATCTGGCTTTGGGAATCATGGCACGTGGCAAGGGAGCACCTTGTGAACATGCTGGGGTTGAGGAGGGGTCCCCAGTGACCTGAGTGTCAGCTGGAAGGGCCAGAAATGCTTTACCTGGTTTGGAGAGTGCTCACGCTCACAGTTCTGACAGGCTGCTTGTTGCCTTATGCTCTCCCAGGCCTTGTTTTATTCTCAAGCATGGAGTGGGAATGGGGCAGTAATCAGCATTGACTTCCCCAACTGTGGAATGGTAACAGCACCACTTATTAAGGGGTAGTGACAAACGTGCAGAACAGTAATTAAAAATGGCAAAGGTAGAAAATGTAGTTTCTCTTTGAAGTGCTCACTCCTCTTGTCTCTGGTGAGAGCAGCTGCAGCACCCGGGGGGGTTGTGGTGGGGAGAGCCCATGGAGCTGCCACCCATGGCCAGGCTCCAGGGGAGCCTCAGGTCTCTCACATTCCGGGATATGCTCTCTCTCAGTGTGATCCTGTGGCTGGGGGACCTCAACTATCGGCTGGAGGAACTGGATGTGGCACAAGTGAAGCAGCTCATAGAGGAGAAAGCATTTCCAGAGCTTTGCCAGTATGACCAGGTACTGCTGTCTCACCTGCCTGCACACGGTGCTGAGGGTGTTTAGTACAAACTGCACGACTCCTTGGCCTCCCTTTTAGCACACGTGGGAGTTGTGCTTGAGCTTGCCTAAAATGAAACTTTTTTTCTTTTCTTCTTTCATAGCTGAAGAGGCAAATGAAGGCAAATGCAGCCTTTGAAGGCTTCACAGAGGGAGAGATCTCTTTCCAGCCAACATACAAGTATGATGCTGGCTGTGATGACTGGGACACAAGGTACAGTGATTGCCTCAGATGTGATACCACCAATGGCTGGTGTTACCTCTGAAGGAATTAAAAACAAGGCTAAAAAAAATTGCAGAATCTCTTATTTGCTTATCTCTGCTGTACCTGCTCAGGTGAGACCAACCAGGGTTGACATGGAGTGTTTGTGCTGTTCTCTAAATGCATGTGAGAACCACAGTTCCCATAATGCTCTGTTCACAGAGCAGCTCACCTGCTGCTACCAAACCAGGAACTGCAGCTGCAAGTGCAGAAATGAAATCTATGCAGCAGCCAGTGAAAAAAAAATGCAAACTTTAAACATAGAGTCTGAATTCTTATTTTTCATGGCTCTTATGATCAAAAATATCTGAGTATTGCTTTGTATGTTAATTGTATTTTGCACTTTTGAAGAAGGAGGAATTAAAGCATGAGCTAGAGATACCTCATAGTAGACAATCAGTTTTTATATCTACTCAAAGAAACTGTTAAAAATACCACTTTGATAGAGAATGAGCTCCAGGCCATGGCAGAAAACCCTGAGTCTCTGGAGAGCAGTGTTACTGCACCTGAACTGTGCCTGGAAACTGTGATCTTCCCCTCTGTTTCAGTGAGAAGTGTCGTGTTCCAGCGTGGTGTGATCGGATCCTCTGGAAAGGGCAGAACGTTGCCCAGCTGAGCTATCGCAGCCACATGGCCCTGAAGCTCAGTGACCACAAGCCAGTCAGCTCCGTGTTTGATATTGGGGTAAGGAAATAACTCTGCTGACCTTGTCCTCTGTGTGGGGAGGGAGGTTCTCCTGCTGATTTCCCTCTCCTGCTTTTATGGCACCCCCAGAGAACAATGGCTTGAAAGGTGGGCTGGATCAGATACAGAGATGGGATTGTTGGTCACAGTAAGCAAGGGCTGTGTAACTGATATTCAAGTTAAGCAGGACAATGCCTGAATATCTGTCAGTGTTCTTTGAGAACACAGTAGTGTGTTGTCAAACCTTTTTTTTTTTTTTTTCTGAGACTTAGAAAAAGGCTGATCTGATACTGACTGAGTGGCTCTTGTTAGTTATGGCAAGATCCTTTACTGTTGGATCCTGAGAAGATCTTGGGGCATTACTGCTCCAAGTGGCTCTGCCCATTACGTGGGTTTTATACTCTAGTGTGCTGCTAGAATCAAACCACTTCCCATGTTTCCAGCTGTGTCCCAGCGGTCCTGCAGAGGCACAGCAGATGCCAGCTGGTGTGGTGTATGTTCTTTTCAGGTGAAGGTTGTGAATGAGGAGCTCTATCGAAAAGCCTTTGAGGAAATAGTCCGCTCCCTGGATAAGCTGGAGAACGCCAACATTCCCTCGGTGACGCTGTCCCGCAGAGAGGTGGGGCATGGCCATGTGCCAGCACTCCCTGAAGGAACTGAGCAACCCCAGACCCCAGCAGCAGAAGATGGATTCTAGAGCCTGGGGTCTGGTTCCAAAAACTAGAATATTTTGACTTCCAGCTTCTCTGTGTTTACAAGCCCTAGGAATCTTTGTTCCTGTTTAGATGCTGGTAAATTGTGATCACAGCCCAAGGCTGAAAGGCAGGGTGTGTCACTCCTGAGGTGGGGAGAGAGAAAGTAAAAGGGTAGTTTGTGACCCTTGCTCTGACTTGTTCTTTGAAATGTAAAATGTAAAATCTGAAGGATTTGGAGAAGGTCAAAGACCAGCATTTTCTTTGCGTGTTGGGGACTATAAAGATGAGCCCAGGATACATTTGAGGCTACAGCTATCTCACTCTCAATTTCATATTTGAGGGGAGCATTTGGTGATCCTCTGGAGTCCTGGAAGAGATGGGATGTGGGAGCAAAGGGTTAATCTGGGTGTCTTGCTGCTTAATGATTAAACCATGGGACAAGAATTGCTGCTGGGGCTTGGCAAGGTGAAATGGCTGATGATGTTGACTGACATTTGTTTCTAGATCCATTTTGAGGATGTTAAATACATGCAGCTGCAGGTAGAGAGGTTTACAATCCACAATGGCCAAGTGCCCTGCCAGTTCGAATTCATCAGCAAACCAGACGAGGAAACCTACTGCAAGGAGTGGCTGATTGCTAATCCCAGTAAGGGCTTCCTGCTTTCAGGTGAGCTCCTCTTTGTTCGCCTCATGTTAATGAGTTGATATTGTCCACTTCTGGCTTGGTTCTCTCTGCTCTTTGAGAGTGCTGTGCCTGTTGACAGGCTGTTGGTTTAATACCGGTTGTAACTGAGTCTGGGTTTTTTATCATCTTCTGGCAGATGCTGAGATCACAGTTGAGCTGGAAGTGTTTGTTAATAAATCAACGGCTACTTGCTTAAACTCTGGAGAGGAAAAACTTGAAGATATCTTGGTCTTACATCTTAACAGGGGGAAGGATTATTTTCTGTCTGTAACAGGCAATTATTTGCCAAGTTGCTTTGGGTCTCCCATCCATACTCTGTGTTACATGAGGGAACCGATCCAGGACATGTCAGCAGAATCCATTCGGAGACTTGTGAGTTAAAGACAAAATTCCTTTCCAAACCCACAAGAGCCATTGAAACTGAGGCCTGTTTATTGTTATTAACAAGTTTCAATTCTCAGGTATAAGCTTTGTGAAGTCTTTTTACTGAGCTGAATAAGAACTTGCCTGGCTGTGTGTTTGTCTCCCCTCCCCACAATACCTTCCCTCAGACCCTGATGCCACTAGAGAAGAGTGATGATCCTGATCCTGCTCAAGCTGAAAAGCCTATGGACATCCCAAAAGAGCTGTGGATGATGGTGGATCACTTGTATCGCAATGCTTCCCAACAGGTTGGCAGTGTTTGTACTGGAAACACAAAATGAGCTGCTTGGGTTTTTTGAGTTTTGAAGAAGATATTGGTAATAGCAGTCACTGTGAGTTGGGAGTGTTTGGCCAAAGGCCTTCGGAGATAAGTGATCCTGGTACCCTGGGTTGCACTGTTTGGTGCTGGTGCCTGTGCTCTGTGTGTGCAGGTATCAGCAGAGTCCTCCTGCACTGCCCTCACTGCAGTGCCACAGCCTTACTAGAGCTGCTCTTGGTGAGACTTGTGTGATAACCACCAATTTGGAGAGGTTTTTCAGGCAGATTATAAGGATGCTCTATTTATCCAAAACCCTTCTATTTTCCTTGGACTGACCAAGGGTTGTCTCTGCAGGAGGACCTGTTTCAGCAGCCAGGCCTCAGATCCGAGTTTGAGCAGATCCGAGACTGTTTGGACAAGGGAATGCACGATACCTTCCGTATCCTTTTGGGTGATGCCCGGGCAGGCTCACTGTGCTGCAGTGGTCAAAGCTGAGGGAGGTTTTTAAATTGCTGTCTCTCCCCTGGGGTAGCTGAGCTCTGCAGTTCCTGTGGCTCCAAAAGCCTCCACTGGGTCCTTGTGATGCTGATAAATTTCACAAGGGTCCAACAGCAGCAGCTTCCCATGTGGAGTCCAGGGCATTAACCCAAAGCTGGGAGCAGTAGGAGGAGGTTGGGGAGACCTAAGCAAAGGTTCATGTTTCAGCAGAAATAGGACCAGCCTAGATCCTGCTGTGCTTGCCTCTTCCTTAACCGTGTTTGGATCAGTGGGCAGCAACCACTCAGTGGCAGAAGCCCTGCTGCTGTTCCTGGAGAGCCTGCCTGAGCCAGTCATCTGCTCCAGGTTCTACAGCACCTGCCTGGAGAGTGCCAGCAGCTACTGGCTGAGCAGCCAGGTATGGCCAGCTTCCCTGTGGGACTGGATCAGATTCTGGAAGGAGGGGAGGCAAACTGGCCTCTGTCACACCACTCACAGGGTTTTACTCTCAGTAACTCAGTCATCTGGTCATAGGAAGGATCTGGAACTGGTGCTTCTGGGTTATGAAGAGCTGTTGGCATTTGCAGAGGGGGGTGTTGGGAGTAGGTAAAGCTGGAAGCCATTGCTGTGTCTGCAATATAAATGTTGGGATTTTCCCTCCTCAGATTATCTCTAGCCTGCCAGTGTGCCATAAAAATGTATTTGAATATCTGATGGCATTTCTACGAGAACTACTGAAAAATTCGGGGAAAAACCACCTGGATGTGAATATTCTTGGTAAGGCAATCACAATAACCTCTCTGTTCAGAAGGGTGATAGAACATTTCCCCCCTGAGTGCAGTCGTGGTCTACACTGCTTTGAAGCTTTGAATAGTCGATAGAAAAAAACGGGAACCTAGAAAAGCGGGGAAGTGACCCAGAGGTGTGGGGGGCCGTGAGCTTTGTCCCAGCCCAGGTGCTGTACCCTGAGGTTGGTGGGATGGCCACTGATGTCCTGCTGCTCTCACTGTGCCTCTGTGTGGCTTTGCCCTGCAGCCAGTGTGTTTGGGGGCCTGTTACTGCGTCCTCCCCCCGGACATCCCACCCCTGACATAGCCGAGAAGAGGAAAGCCCAGCAGTTCATCCGCCAGTTCCTCGAGAGAGAAGACAATTCACCGTGAATTCCAGATGCAGCCAATCTGGATTTTTAGATATCGAATTACTGTAAAAATATTTTTTGTACATTATACCGGCTTTTTGGTTTTTTGGATATCACAGTATTTTATACTATCTGTTGCTTTTGAAGGCACAGGTCAGGCTGTTTGACACCTGATTATGCTGTAAAGTATATAAAATTTCTAAATAAGCTGTATGTAGACTAGCAAAAAATATAAAAGCTGATATTTACACTGTATTTTATTTAACTTGTTTGAAACCTCGGGATTTTGAAGCCCTCGCTATTTAAATAAAACGCTCTGGAGCCGTTTCGCGTTGTGGGCCGTGACTCGCGTCCCGCTCCCAGGTGGCGCCGCGCCGCGCCCGCCACCTTCCCATGAGCCCCTGCGGCGGGCGCGGCGCTCCCGGTGGGCGGCGCGCGGCCGGAAGCGGAAGTGAGCGGCGCGATCATGGTGCCGCTGGGGCGGGGAGGGAGCGGCCGCCGGCGCCCGGTGAGCGGGGGGGAACCGAGGGGAACCGAATCGACCGGGGCGCAGGGGCCCAGGCGGGGCACGGGAGCGGCTCTGCGCGCGGCCGGGCCTGGCGGGGGCAGCGCCGCGCTTGGGGCGGGCCCGCGGCGCTCAGGCCGACCCGGCCCCGCCGCCACCGCCCGCCCCGGGGCTGCGCCTGCGAGCGGAGCCGGGCCCGGGCCGGCGGAGCCGCCTGACCCCCCGCCCGTCCTTGCGTTGCAGATGAGCCGTTGTGGCCGGAGCTCCCGGTAGCGCGGAGAGAGGCGCGGAGCCATGGGCGAGAACAGCCCCGAGGGCAACGTCATCTACTATGAGGTGGAGGAGGACGACCTGGCCCAGGATGACAATATGATGAGGTTTGCTGACAAAAACGGGCTGGTGTCCTCCTCCTCCGGGACGGTCTATGACAGGACAACTGTGCTCATCGAGCAGGACCACAGCGTGCTGGAGGAGGAGGAGGATGAAGGACAGTGTGGTGATCACTTGCCTTTTTTACCAGAGGGTCACGAAGAAGGATTTCACTTAATAGCAGATCATGAAGGAATGTCCCAGGGTTATGTGCAACACATTATTTCTCCAGATCAGATTCATCTAACAATAAATCCTGGGTCAACTCCCATGCCCAGGAACATCGAAGGAGCAACCCTCACTCTGCAATCTGAATGCCCAGAAACCAAGCTCAAGGAAGTGAGTAGCTAAGTGTGATCTGGGATTTGTGCTTCTTGTCAGTGGTTTTCACCTGGTGACCTAAAGGGTTTGAAAAGGTGTTTTTCCAGAGCTGTTTGCTTGGGGACAGGCAGAGTTCTGCTTGTTCTCCAAGGTTTTTGTGTAGTGGAGTGAATTGCCCTCCACTAAATCTGCTCTATGTGCTGGGCAGAACCGTGTCCCAGCAGAGCTGCCAAGGCTGTCCCTTTTCCCTCTGACTCCACCTGGGAACCTGCCAGGAGGCACCACCGTGTGACACTGGATGGCAGGAGGGTGTGGCACTGACACAAGTCAGTGGTGTGATTTTAGTGATCTTCTGGTTTTCTTCTGGTTGAGTCACTGTTTTGTGAGTTCAGAGGTAACTGAAATACTCTGAGCTCTGTTAATCTGGGTTTGGCCACATTCTCCAGAGAAGCACATCCAGGTCACAGTTAAGGGCCAGGCCATTGGTGGGAGCTGGAGTACCAAACTTGAGATGCCAAACTTTAAATTGCTTGCAGTTTTATTTTGTCACTCACTGGGAAACTGAGAGAGGAGAATAAGGGAAGCTTTAAGCTGCCATCTGTTGTATTTTGAAAGTTCGGGTCAGCTTACACAGTTAAAAGGGAGTTTACTCTTAATTCTGTTTTCCTGATGAATTTTCCCTGCACCCACAGTGGTGAGGGCTTCTCCTGGGGTTCTTGCAAAGCAAAGTTGACTGTGACACCAGCACAGGGACAGCTTTGTGCTCCTTTTTTGGCCCTTCTGAGTTAGGCAAGGGCTGATGTGTCCAAATATTTGTGCCACTGTCAGTGATAGCAGCATTGTGTAACCAACACTGAGAGTGAGAGAGCTGCAGCACCGAGCCCTGGCTGTGCCCACTGAGCCCTGGCTGTGCCC
>NW_020885066.1:59631-75233 GCF_003945725.1 Corapipo altera | reverse complement strand
CCACTGAGCCCTGGCTGTGCCCCTGAGCCCTGGCTGTGCCCACTGAGTGATTCCCATCAGCCCGGAGCCACCGTTACCGTGGTGAGGAAATGGGGCCGGCCGGGGTCAGCTCTGCAGCTGGGGAACTTGTGGACTGAGGCATGTTCAGCAAGCCCATTTGAGTCTCCTTTTGTCAGTTATCCATGTCAGCAGCTGCTGCAGCTGCTCAAGTGTTTCACTTTCTCTGTCTGTCATGTCGGTACTTTCTCTCCTCTCTGTGGAACCCAGAGCAGGGGGTGGCAGCTAAGCAGGATCAATGGCTGCATGTTTAATTAAATTGACTTCTTTTTGTTTTATTGTACATCTCTCACTGTAATTCTGTTGCTAAGAACAGATGTGATTACAGTTTTGTATTTCAAATTCATTAACTCTTTTTCAATGACGACACAGAAAAATCAGCCATTTAGGGGGAATGTTGTAAGCTCCGGAGGAGTTAAAGGCAAACTGAGCAGTTAATGTAGACTTTGGTCAAGGGTGTCTGGTTCCCCTAGTACTTTTGGGTATTGCACAAGTTCCTGTTTCTGAGGTAAATGCTGGATTATGGCTCTTCAGCGTCCCCTGTGCCCCTGGCAGAGGCAGCAGCTCACTGTCCCTGGCCAAAAGCCGCAGCCTTTGGCCTTGAAGCACCTGGTCCCTGTCTTGCTGTCTGGGGCTTGGCCTGTGCTGCCTTGTTTGTTTGCTGTTGTACCTGGGTGCTGAGACAGCCTGAGGCTCTTGCTGGTGCACCTGCGAGGCTTTCAAACCAGTCTCTGATGATTTTGGATGTATAATAAGTGCTTATTTGATGTGCTACTGTGAGAAGAGAATTAAATGCTTCACGTGCTTCACAGAAAGGTTTGTTTTGCTCTGAATGTGGTGATGCTGTTGCTGCTACCTGTGGTGTGCTTGGAGGGGTTTGTGAAATGAAGATTTGGCCCTTGAGGGAGGGGGAGCACTGCAAGGCCTTTATCAGAGTTCAGGCCATGAAACTATCTTCCTGTACATATGGGCAGTGACAGCTGGGAACCAAACCCTTAATCTGTAACTAATATTCCTCATTTCCTTCTAGACCTAACTGTAAACACCTAGAAAGCTTAACAGACCTCTCCCTTGATTTTCAGTTCCTGCCTTTGTCAGATCCCTTTTGTACCATGGCAAGTACTGTGGACGATGTCCTGTAAAGTGTTAATTTCCAGCTGCCTTAAAGTTTTAACAGGGAACATTTCCATCAGTACTGATACAGAAATTGTACTGGATCTGGTGATCCCTGGGGAGGATAATGTACCCCTCCTCATCCAATACCACGTGCTTTCTGACCTTGGTGTGTTACTGGTCTGGGCTCCTGTGTTGTGGCTGACTCAGCAAAACCAAACTTCCTAATTGTCTTGTAACTGTGCTGTAGTGCTTGGGCATTTATGGGTAACTTCTTCCTGATTTAAACTATAAATTAAGGGCCAGTCGCTTTACAATGAAATTTTTGTTTCCTTCTCTGTATGGTGCATCTAAAGGTGCTGAGTGACCAGATGAAAACGCAAAGGGATAAATTCCCCACTTCCCCTGGCAGGCAGGAGCTCAGCCATGCCCAGGACAGCAGGGCTCTGGCATGCCTAATGGAGACTCAGGAGCACAAAATGTCCCTCCTTCCCTCTCCTTCCCCAGCTCCATGTACTGAGCATGACATCACATGGTCTGGGATATTCCTGGAGCAGTTGGGGTCAGCTGTCCCGGCTGTGTCCCCTCCTCACTCCCTGTGCACCCCTAGCCCCTTGCTGGCAGGGCAGAATGAGAAGCACTGAGAAAAAAAATCCATCTCTGTGTTATCAGCCCTGTGTTCAGCACAAATCCAGAATATGCCCCATACTGTGAAGAAAATTAACTCCACCCCAGCCAAACGCAGCACATTACAGTATTTCTGTGCCTTGTGTAATGGTCCTTTGTATGTCCCACCTGCTTTAACATTCTCCAGATACGAAGGTTTTATTGAGGGAAGGTTCAGGTGGATACCAGCCTGTTGTAGGAGCAACAAGAGACCACAAACTGAGATACATGAAAGATTGCTCAGCTTTATAAAGGGGTCCTGCTAGCAGTTTGGCTCCTACAAAACCACTTGGAAGTAACTGGGAAACTATTCCTCTTTATTTTTGGAGAGTTGTCTAGAACCCAAGTTATGCCTAGTGCGACTTGCTAAGCCCTTTCTTGGGCTCCTCAATCACTTTTAGATGTTGAGGTTTCTGAATTGCAACAGTCAAATTGGTCTGATAGTCAATGGTGAGGATAAATTTATTGAGGCAGATCAGGTGACATATTCCTTCCGCTTCACAAGAGAGGATGAGGTTTCATTAGGTGTTACCTCTTGCACGCTGGAAGCTTCTACATGGTCCCTTGTGCCTGTTGCAGAAGGGAGGAAGGTACCAAATCTAGCTCAATATGAAACTTTTTCCTGGGAATCTCGATGGCTGACTGGGAAATCTGTGACACCAGTCTTTGGGTGAAAAGCACCTGGTTTGATCTGGTGCACTTCAGGCACTCACTGTTTCAGTGACCCCAGAAAGGAAGAGCGTAGCTCAATGAGGTCTGTTTTTGGAATAAATTGAAGTAATAAATGGACTGGTGGTTAGACCATGAGAGATGGTGAAAACTGTGTTTCTCATTCAAGGTGCTGATGGGAATCCAGCACACAGGGCAGTGGTTTTGAGGGTTGTGACAGTGCACTTTCCCTTGTCTCCATTCTCCACAAATAAGTAGCTCTGCTGGGAACACCTGAGTGAAATTGCAGGGGCTACAGGGGGTAGTGGGCAGGTTTGATAGCCCCTGAATGTCCTTTCCAACTATTTTATCAGATTTTTAGCTAGAAACCTTTTGAATTCTGTTTTTCCTTTCCCCCCTTCGGTTAGATTTCTGTTCTGCAGGGCCAGCTGCTTTCCTGTGTGCCACTCCTTCCTCCCGGAGTGCAGCAGAAACGTTGTTATCTGGGAATTAAACAGCAATAAATTTTTTTTCCTGGGCTTTGGGGTCAAAATCTGTTGCGTTGTCTTTGATGTCTGACTGCAGTTCTACCCTGTCTGGGTTTGAGAAATGATTAAAAATTATTAAGCAATGCAGCGTTTTGTCCTCAGGTGAAGCGCTACCAGTGCACCTTTGAGGGCTGTCCCCGCACCTACAGCACCGCCGGCAACCTGCGCACGCACCAGAAAACCCACCGCGGGGAGTACACCTTCGTGTGCAACCAGGAGGGCTGTGGCAAGGCCTTCCTCACCTCCTACAGCCTCAAGATCCACGTTCGAGTGCACACCAAGGAGAAGCCATTCGAGTGTGACGTGCAGGGCTGTGAGAAGGCGTTCAACACACTGTACAGGTGAGAGGGTGTTCAACACTGTACAGGTGAGAGGGTGTTCAACACTGTACAGGTGAGAGGGTGTTCAACACTGTACAGAGGAGGGGGTGTTCAACACTGTACAGGTGAGAGAGTGTTCAGCATGGTGCAGGTGAGAGGGTGTTCAACACACAGTACAGGTGGGAAGGCGCTGGTGAGTTCTCTCGTAGGTGTGGCTGTTGCTGTTCCGCAAGTTGCATCTACTTTGTGTTCGTGTCTAAGTACAATTGTTTTGCTTCTTCCAGGTGCAGGTATGAATATAAACTCTTCAAATAAGGCAATATTGTCCCAAGAGTAGGATGGCAGAACTGTGGTGGCATGCTTAGCTTCTTTATATTCCAATAGCATTGAGGATTCTCAGACTTGCTGGAGGACTTTGGAACTGACAGCAGTCACTTTCATGAGCTTGTTACCTTCTGCTCAGGATATCTTAAGCCTTTGATCCTGTCCTGTACATTTGAAGGAATGGCTTGCTTGCCTCAGGCCAGGGCTGTCTCATCCTAGCAGTCCTAAGAGGGATTATTTTGGCATGGTTTTTAGGTTGAAAGCACATCAAAGGCTTCACACAGGGAAAACATTTAACTGTGAATCAGAAGGCTGCAGCAAATACTTCACAACGCACAGTGACCTGAGGAAGCACATTCGAACACACACAGGAGAAAAGCCATTTCGGTGAGTTACTGGGTAGCAATTCTGGCTTCTTTGGGCCAAAAGGCAGCTGTTACTGCTCTGAATGGAAAGGTGTTCTCATGAGACATGAGTGAGGGTGGCTGGCTGGCATTGGAGTATGTTTGTTCTTGAGCTCCCACAACTGCCTGTGGGTGCAGAGACTGTCCTAAAAGATGAGAATAGTCAAGGTATTTTTTTAAATGTAAAATATTGTGTGCCACAATGAGCATCTTTTGAAACACATTGCTGCTCTCTGCTGTGATGCAATGTGTGTTTATTCCGTGAGGAGGCCTCCCAAATGCTGACTTCAGACTTGGATTTTAAAGTCTTGCTCAGAGCCCTGCTACGGTCTGTGTGGCATGCACAGCAGCTGCTGGAAGGACTTGGTTGCTAACACAACTTAGCTTTGGGCCTGCTTTTCAGAGTCCTGGGACTATGCAAAACATGATCTAAGGTTGTAGCTAATGCATCAAAGCAGGCTGATGCTGACTCTCCTGTGATGCCTCATTCAGGTGTGAGCATGATGGCTGTGGGAAGGCTTTTGCTGCAAGCCACCACCTCAAAACACATGTTAGGACACATACTGGTAAGTCCTGAGGGTTTTATTTATTTTCTTTAATTGAGCTCATTCAGTTTATACTAACACTAATCCTAATATGAATTTGTAGTTATATATAATATGGGGATGACACCAAGTGAGTGACTCAGGTGACATGGATAAGGGAGGGGATGGCATCCAGGGGTCCTTTGCAGGCTGGAGGAGTGTGCCCATGTGAACCTCACAAGTTTAAGAAGGCCAAGTGCAAACTCCTGCACCTGTGTCAGGCCAATCCAAATATTCAGTTTCTGCAGTTATATTTATGCTTGGCATGTCTTGAGTTTAATGAAGGTGTTTCACAAATGTGTCAGTAATGATACATAACAAACTGTTGTGTTGTGTGTCAGTTCTCATGGTGAAATGGAAGCCTTCACCTCCAGAAATGCTGAATGCATGAAGGTGCATTAAACATCATGTTTGTGTGAAATATGATTGCTCTCCTGGGTGCTATAAAAATGTGTGTCTGATAGGATGTTTGTAAGTCTGTTAAATGTGTTTTTGTGCTGTCTGTAGGGGAGAAACCCTTCTTCTGTCCCAGCAATGGTTGTGAGAAGACTTTCAGTACCCAGTACAGTCTCAAGAGTCACATGAAAGGTCATGAGAAGGGACATACCTATAATGCACTTCCCAATAACAACGTGTCTGAGGTTGGTAGCACTTCTGCCTAGTGCTTTTCTGTTAGGTGGATATAAACCGTATCTTGGGGAAGACATCATTTGGTCTGCAGTTTGTTCCAAAGTTATAACATTTAAGACTGGGGTTTTCAAAGGGAATTGCAAGTACTCACTTTGCCATGTGTGCCCGTGGGCAGCTGTATCCATCAGCCTGCTCTCCTTGTGTGTGCTTTGGTTGGAATCAGTACTGTGGGATAAGCGTGTGAGGCAGAAGACACTAACTGTGAAGGTTTAATTTTTTTATTTTCTATAGGCTGATTTGTTCCCGTGTTAATTTAAAATTCTAGGTTATATGACTTTTTGGAAGTAATGTGACAGGGATGTTAAGAATCCTTGATAGCTACTAAATATCCTTTGTTTAGAAATCTTGCTCCTTTGGTTTTAGAACTGAGTCCTGGTTTCCCATATAGGTAAAAGAATTCTATGTAGGCAGAGTTGTATGGACTCCAAGAAGTAATTTAAAACGTTTCTGACATTATTCTTTTAATATGTAATTCAAATTAGTTTTTTCTTTTTCACAGGATACAAGCCACTCACTTTGTCTGAGTGATTTAAGCCTCATATCAACAGATTCAGAATTACGGGAGAACTCTAATCCAGTGAGTTACTGTCCTGGAGTTGCCTCATCCTCATTTGAGTTTTGCTTTTTTCCTCCAGAATGTGCAGTGCTTAGTTCAACCTGCTGTTGAAGGCTCTGCATCTGATTTTACCATAATAATGTTCTTGCTTCTTGATAACTGTTCACTGGGCTGAAGTTTTACACAGGGGAAAATTAAATACGCGTCATTTTGTGGGAGCAGGGTGCAGCTCTTGTATATGTACTGTTCCTCCAGCTGTGTGGGTGACTAGAACTGCATAGTCCAGGATGCAGTCTAAGTTGAGCTACTTTTTTCCTGCTCCAGAAAAGGTTCCACAAGCAGCCAAGAACAATTAATGCCTATTTCTGACTGAGTACTACAAGAAATAAGGGTTAAACTAAGTGTGGATGCAGAGGAATATATTTTACTTTTGAAGGAGTTCATTTATTTTTGTAAAGATTTATTCACTAAGTTGGTAAATTTGATTATGGGTAATAAAAACTAGATGTCATTTTACAGCAGGTAAGTAAAATATGTTGCCTTACCTGAAGGTGGCTGGTTCATTGGAGAAGTGTTTCTGACATGCACACACTGCTTGACTGGGGTTGGGAGGCCTGAGATATAACATGGTCTGATGTCTTCCTCTTTTGTGTTCTATTTGGCAGACACATGGACAGGACCTCAGCACAATCTCACCAGCAAGCATCTTTGAGTCTATGTTTCAGAGCCCAGACCACACTGCAAATCAGGATGACTCTCAGCAGACAGGTACCAGTTGTATCTGCACTGCTGTAAGAGAAAAATTTTTGACAGCTCTGCATGCATGTACTGAATTCAGCATTTCAGACTGAAGCTTAGTGTAACTCTAAGAAGCAAAAAGAACTTTAACTTCAGTATTGAAATTTGTTAGTGTTGGGTGCACAGTGTGCAGACCACGTGGCACTCAGTGACAGGGGAGGTGACCAGCATGTTGTCCTGCAGTGCTGGCATTGGAGCTCTCAAACTGCCACACCAGCCTGTTTTCAAGGTTCTCTCTTGGCATCGCTTCACCACCAGGCTGATACAAAGCTTCTCAGAGAGAGCTGATGAGGCTGTCAGGCTGTGTGTAGGGCTCACTGGTACCGATGCTTGAACTGACACATACTGACAGCTTTCACTGTCTAGGGTTGCTTTTGAGCACTAGTCTGAAGATGGGAACACGGTAATGCATTATTTGGCAAAAATCCATCAATTAGCTGATAGGTTCATTGAGAAAGCTGTTTATTCAGACCTTATGAGAACTGATGTATTTGTATTTTTTCTCTTTCTTGGCAGCCGCCTTGATCGAAGGGTTTAACGGCGACACGGACGCGGTTGCTGCGGTCCCGCCCCCGGCAGGAGACGCGGCGTCGTTGTCCCTCCCCCTGGTCCTGCAGCTCGGCCTCTCCGAGCCCGCGCAGTCAGCACTGCAAGCCTCAGCAGCACCTGCTGCTCCCTCCTCCATAGCACCCAGCTCACAGCCTGCATTTGGGAATCCTGCAACTGTTTTACAATCCCCAGAAGTGCCTGTTCCTCACAGCACACAGTTTGCAGCCAGTCACCAAGACTTCCTGCAGCACACCCAGCCGCCGCCGCAGCCCATCGTGCAGGGACTGTCAGTGGTTGCTGGGGCTCCTGCCCCGACAGCCCCGAGTGCCACCGAGCCCCTGCCAGCTGTGGTTCAGACTGTGCCTGTGGGTGCCAACCCCGTTCTGACCAGTAACCCCACTATAACCATTACTCCCTCTCCGAGCACCGCCATTCTGCAGTCTAGCATTGTCATGGGAGAGCAGAACTTACAATGGATCCTGAATGGTGCCACTGGTTCCCCACAAAGCCAAGAACAAATGGTCAGTACATCCAGCACAGCTTTGGAACAGCTGGAACCATCCCTCCTAGAGCCCTTGCTTTTGAAAAGGGAGGAGGTCAAACCTGTAACTCTAAGATAAACCCCAGGATGCAGTGTTGTATGATGCTTGTCATGTTAACATGTAGAAACATGTCACCAGTGCAGCCCCTGGAACAGACAGAGAAACAAATAGAGCACAGGGAAACTCAGGGTGCAGAAAAATCTTTCTTGCTTCTTTCCCCCAGTATTGGGCTTCTGCTGGCAGGTATCAGCTTGGTTTATCCAGGACAGGGCAACACCCAACCTGAGGATGTGTAGGAGACTTAATCAGTTATTTTTGACACATAAAAATGCAAAAGACTCTGTAAAGGTTGTCTTTAGGCATTTTGTAATCTCTATCTGCCTAATTTACCCTGATAAAGATAATGAAAAATTTTTTTGAAAAGAGAATGTTTCTGGTTCTCCAGTAACTCTGGATAGGTGAGACTTCAAGGGTTTTGTCTTTGACAATACTGGTGTCACTTCAGGCTCTCAGGTGCAGGTGGACTCGAGTGGCTGCAAGTACAGCAATGTTTAAGAATTCAGTCAGCCAGTTGTCAAAACCCACAAGCTGCGTTAGCAAGCACATAGTGCAGGAGATGTTACTCCCCAACTTTAGGATTACTGAAACAGTACTTTGGGATAGCCAGAACCTAGCCCAGTTCTCCTGTGTGTTCTCTTTGGAATATGTGTAAAACTGTTTAGAATTTGATCAATAGAAATTTGATTGGAGTCGATTCACAGATTTTTCTTGTTTTTCTTTTTTTTCCCTTAAAGCCACAAGTTCCAAAAGTAGTAGAAAAGGTGTTTTTTACCACTGCATTACCAGTAGCTGGCAACACAGGTAAGCATGACACTGAGGTAATTTAACAAAGCTGCTTTGTCTCCCTGCTGTGAAAGTATGTCGTTCCATTGTGTTTTGGCTTTGTTTCACCTTCAGGAAACCCTGTTCAGCAGATTGGTCTCAGCGTTCCTGTCATTATTATAAAGCAGGAGGAGGCCTGCCAGTGCCAGTGTGCCTGCCGAGACTCTGCCAAGGACAAAGCCACTGCCACTGTTCAGAAGGAATGTTCCTCACCTGATTCAAAAGCTTTGGAGCAGCCAGCACCCCAGCTGCAGCCTCAGACCTTTCCTTCCTCGTCCGCTCCTCCTTCCTGTGGGCAGAGCAGTCAGATAGTTAACCCTTCAGACTCCCAGACTGAAACATTAAGTGCCATGGATGTATCGGACTTCCTGTCCCTCCAAAGCCCTGAAACCCCGTCTAATATAATTCCAATTGAAGCACTACTACAGGGTGAGGAAGAAATTGGTTTGAATAGCAGTTTCTCTAAGTGAAGATGTTCCAGATTTTCCTTTGCACCTGGAGGATAAAACCCTTCTCCTTAGAAGCAGAAACTGAAGGATTGATTCTTATTCCTTCCTCGTTGGAAGTTTTGTGGCTTATTTCTGCTTCACAGGTGGCATCTTAGTCACATCCCAGGTACATCCACCTTCGAGATTCTATCTAAGAAAAAAAAGGTAAAAAAAAGAAAAAGAAAGAAAAATCTAAGTTATATATGAACTATTTTGGCTGCACTGTCTGTCACTTTTGCTTGTCATATGTGAACACAGAAGATTACTCGTGTGCAAAAACATTTTAAAAAGGAAAAGGGGGGTTAGTTTGTCTCCAATTGCACATCACTTATGTTTGGGATTAAGGTACTGGCAGCAAGTGGGTCTTTGTTACAACCTCTTGGGTCTATAATTTTCTCCTGTCTCTCATGTCTATACTAACCATGCACTAAAGGGGAGCCCAGGAAAGGAGACTGCTGGGGGAGGAAATGGCATTGCTGTGGGAGAGGATTTATCTGCAGTGTGATTGGAATGCAATTGTCACATCCCTGATGGGGAGCTGGTGCCTGGGTTTGCTGTACTAATGCTGTTACTAAAGCCTGCAGGAACTTCAGGGGAGTTTATTTTGGCAGGAACAAGTACCTTGTTCCCCTGTTAGATCTGTTCAGTTAATCCATCAGGACTCAAGTGTGTTGCAGACACCGTGTCACACACGGCAGCACGGGCGGAGCTGCTGCTGCCTCCGGCTCTGGAGTCTGTTTTCTGTGCCTGTCTTCGAAGGGTGCAGTGAGTCCCAGGTGTGGTCAGGTTGGTGCCTGCTGCTCTGTTGATTTCTTTAGCTCTGTTCAGCAACAAGTCATTGTCCTAACCCCAGGACTGTTGAATCAGAAGCACGGTGCCTTTGCTGGTTACTCTCATATTTTGTGAAGAACAACTCTAGGAAAATTTTTAGAGAGATTCAACATAAATTAATTTTTAATTCAGTGAGTCTGTCCTCCAGCTGTCCATAAATGCTTCCTTTTTTTCTGGTGAGCTATATAATTTCTGCCTGACTCTGTCTCCAGCCTACTGCAATGCCAGCTTTTTCTGCAACGGGGCTATTTCTTGACTAAAAGATGTTACGCAACAGAGTAGTTTTTCATATCAAACTGAGAGTCTATATTCTAACCTACTCAGGGTAAATCAAATCCAAACCCCCCCTTCCACCAAAAAGCCTGTAATGTTGCAATAAATGCAGTCTCATTCTAAATGGTTTATTTATGCTGCATTATTTTAAAAGATGTTATTTTATAGTGTTTCATCCATCTTTCTGGCTTTGGCTGTCAGTCTTCTTGTGTTAAAGGAAAGAATATTAAATAGTTTTTATTCAGTTTACAGTGTTGTTGTTAGTGAGATACAAAGATAATGACTGTAAGCCAATTAGTGGGGAGTGTCCCTGCACTCAACTTTAGGAATGCAAACTGTAGTGGATAGAGATGTTTCACTCTTTGTGTTTGATCAGAGCTGCTCTCTGTACCTGTGTGGGAGAACCCTGTGAGTGCTGCCGGGTGATCAGCAGGTGTTTAACTCCTCTGTGTAGCCTGAGGACACCACTGTCACCGCTGAGGTGGGACAGTGGCTTCAGCACATCCCTTGGGAATGTGCTGCCCCAGCATGGGTGGAAAGGGGCTGAAGGGAACTTTCCTCTCTTGGACAACTTGCTTCCAGTCCAGTGCAGAAGGGTAAAGCCGTGTCCCGTGAGGGTGAGCAGCTGTGCCAGGAGTGCTTCATGGCCAGGACGTGCCATGTGGCTGTGCTAGGGCAGAGCTCGGTGTTGGCAATCGCAGGGACAAACTCGGGGGCACCAGATGCACTGGTGGTGTTTTCTCTGGAGGTGTGGCAGTGCTCTGCAGGGCTCTCACTCTGGGTCCTGCAGCAACAAGGGTTTTATCCATGAAACACAGGTTAACAAAGCATTTTGTGTTTTGTTCCTGTAATGGCAATCTCTGGAGGGCAGCAAGGCGTAGGCCCCTCTGCTTTTCTCCTTCGTTTTGTGCTGCAGTTGGGTTGCAGGTAGCAAGAACTGCTTTGAACACAAAAAAAATCGTCCCAAGCCTGCATGGCTGGGACTTTCCTCGCAGGGATGAGTCTCCTGCCAGCTCTCGTGCACAGAGCTCCACTTGGGAGGGGGGTGAGGAGCGCCTGGAGCTGTGTAGGGGTCCCTCTGGTGCCCCTCACTGTGGCCTCATGCCTCTCCTTTGGCATAGTGCAGCAGTGGTGTTCGAGGATGAGTGGGTATGGGATGAGTGTGCCTGTGGGAGACTGCTGATGCTGGAGATTCCCCTGGAGTTGTGGGGTTTTCTCTGATGGGGACAAGTGTCCCAGATGTGGCCTGCACTGTGACAGCTGGCGGATTTAGCAACCTCTTCTGAGCCTTTGCAGCCTTCAGGGTGGCATTTTTACTTTTGCTACTTATGACTTAGTCCACCTAAAACACTCTTGGTTGGACCAGAGAGCATCTTCAGGAACTCTTTTGTGACAGAAATGAGTAGAAGAAACTACCAAAGTCTCTGAACTGGGAAACTCAATGTGGAGCTGCAGTGATGAGCAGCAGTGTCTGGGGTCAGTGTCTGCTGTTTGTCTTCACAGCTACTGTTTTCTTTTGGTATGTTCCAGGAAAAGCACTGTGTCCTGCTGACTCTTTGGTGCATTGGGTTTGCCACTGCCCTCTTTTAGGTGCATCAGGCAGGCTGTAATTCAGGTGGAACTGGTTAGAGATTGTACTGAGGCAGGAGCGTGTGATTCTGTGAGTGCACGGGCTGTGCACCCGCCCATCTGTGTTGTACAAGTGTGTGCTTTTGTTGTTTCTCATTGGTCTGCTTTCCAGAGTGTTGGTGTGGCGTGTGTCTGAGATGTTTTCACATTTGCATTATCCCCAGCACTGTGTGATCAGACGTTATGCTCCGGGGCGTTGGTGCTGGGATGGGAGGAGATCCAAGGGCAGCTGCAGCAAAGCCCTGAGATTCCACAAGGCCAGAAAATTTCATGTCTTCCCCTTTCTGCTCCAGCATGTAGCATATTCACAATAGCATGGTTAATAAAGGGGAAAGTTTCTGCCCTTGCAGATTTGGTGAGATGTTGGATTCCAAGAAAGGAGCGCGTCCCGTTAATAAGCCAGAGCCTCCCGGAACAGCGTGCCCACCTCTGCAAAATCTGCATGAACCCCTTCAATTGTCAGTCAGAGAGCAAAACTGCACTGCTCTAGGTCACCTGTGTTAAAGGTTTTTGCTGGTTTGTGCTAGTGGGGATTTACTTGGTCACACACAATTTCTAGGTGGGTGCAGAAGCTTAAACATGTAGAGGGGCTCAAGTTACCAGCGTTGGTAGCTCTGATCGCCAAGCAGGAACTTGGGTGAGCAGACTTGGCGTGCAGCTAAAAGGTGGAGAAGTTGCTTTTCATGCTTGTAGGTGGTGGAGAGATGGAAAATCAGCACTGATTGAATGCTGGTACTGAATTACATTGAACAAAGTACGAGTTGGGCACTTGTGTAAGGCTGAGTGTGCCCAGGAAGACTAGTTCGCAGAACCTCATACTGGTATCTAAAATGCACTTTAGGTTATTTTATCTTTAACCCAATTGCTGCAATTTCTTTTGTATATACTTTCACAAAGTTTATTTTTGCTCTGAGTAAAAGTTAACAGGGGTGTGCAAAGATGAGCACTTAACTTGGTGCAATACCTGTAGCTAAAGATTCTTGTCCCATGTGGTCTGTGTGTGTCTGTCTGACAGAACAGGTGTGGTTGGTGCCGTGCTGCCCTTCCCCCATGCCCCAGACAAATTATGCATCGTTAGTAAACGTCCAATCTATGCAAATACCCCACTGAGAGCACTGTGCTTCATCAGCCTTTTCTCTCACGCTTTCTGGGGGCTGCTTGTCACTCCTGTTGGACACACTGTGTCCCTCGCTGTGTCCTTCCTCCCCTGTCCTGGGTTTGCCACCCACGTGGGAACACAAGTGACAAGCTGCTCTCAAACAGGCATGTTGCACCTTTGAAATTTGTCTTCAAGATGGTTTCTGATGTCCTGTTACTGCCTTATTCCTGGGGGTGGCATGGCCACAGCCATCCACAACATTGTCCTTGACCTGCAGCAATGCTGTGAGCTGTTCACAGCACTCCTGCTCCAGGATAACCCGGGCTGGGAGCCAGAGCCAGGGACCAGCCCGTCTGTGTGGAGCGTGGGGGAAGCTGAGCTGAGGGTGGTTGTCCTCAGGTGATTGGGGATGAGCAGCTGTCCCTGGCTTGGTTCCTGAGCTGAGGCAGCCAGGGCAGTGGGGCAGAGCAGACAGGACCTGGTGTCACATTCTCGCCTCTGCTTCTGGCCGGGAGACACCCGGCAAGGCACGGAACCTGCCTGTGAAATGAGGACAGGGGAGTCGTCTCTGTGAAATGATTTGAGATCTGTGGGTGAAAACTTCTTGGCATGAGTGATCTGAGCTAGCTGGGCAGAACTGCTGGAGTCAGTTTGGACTGTAAGACAAAGAAGAAGAGCATGTCTTTAATAAACCCTATAAATTTCTGATTGCAGAGTTTTTAATTGTACACTACTTTTTCCGTAACATATTTTGGAAGCAATGTCAAGTTTTTATAAATGTTATCTGTAGTCGATACTCATGGACAGGGCTGAACTTTTAACTTTTTTGTGTCTTGTCTTGGGTTCTATCACGTGTTCTAGAAGTTGGATTCTGTGTCTGCACTGAGAAATGCAAATTAAACTGGATATTTATGTAGTAGTGTACATAGTCTGAGTGTGTGTGTTCTTGGAACTAGTTGAAAACCCCACCCCGTGCTGTGGTGGTGTGCAAGCTGGCCAAAATTTGGTTCATTATGCAGTGTACACTTTCTCAAATAAATGCAGTTTCTACTTTTTCTGAAAATTTTGAGATTTTTTTTTTCACATAACTTTTTTCAGCAGACTTGAGGGTGTGTTTGCAGTGCTGTAGTTGCAGTTGCTGGTGTTCCTGGTTTGTGACTCTTGTCCTCCCACTGCTCAGGCTGACCCTGCTTTGTTCTGCCTCCCCTGACCCAGTGCTGGCAAAACCCAGCCTGGTTCCACCCCGGGGCCTTGGAGGTGGCTGAACTAAACCCCAGTTTCTCAAGAATGTGTGTAATGTAATAAAGGAATTTATTTAACTCTGAAACATGGGAACAAACGTGCTTACATTGAGCAATGTGAAGATGTTAGTTACAGGTACAGTACTTCCAAAGGAAGAGCATCTCCAAAACCCAAAAAAGAGTAAATATGAATTTGTATTTTTTGAAGAATGTGAAATAATGGTGTTTGCTTAATTGCTCATTTTGTATGAAGTTAATATTGTACTTTGAAATATCTGCAAAGAAGTGGAAATTAACCTTTTTGGAATTGAAAGCAATATTAATACTAATGGAATCCTAATTAAATGCTTATTTAAATACTGTGTTATAATAGTTTTTCCTGAGAGTATTCTGTGGGAGATGAGTGTGAGCATCCTGCCCCGCCCCCTTTGGAAGACATGGGGGATGTGGAATTCCAACCCTAAAAGGCAGCATTTGCCTTTACAGCCTCCTCCCTCTCCCAGCACTGGCCTTCACCAGCTTCCCCCTCTCCGGTGCCCTGGGGTGCTGGTGGGAGTTGGGTCCCACCCCCCCTCCAGCCTGGTCCTCGGAGCTGGTTCCTGCTCAGGTCGTGCTTCTCTGGCTCCAGGATGTCGCAGTCGGCAGGGACCGAACATCTGCCACAGACCGGCACAGGGTTTGTGCCTCCGCAGCCCCTCGAGCGTGGGCTCCGGCCGGTCCCGAGCGCGGGCACAGGGGGCGATACAGACCGGGCCCGTCCCGCCTTATCTCAAAGCGTACATTTAATGCGATGAGGCACCAGCAAAGCGACACCGACCGAGCTCCAGGGCTGCGGCGGTGCCGCCTCTACCAGTCCCTGGGCTCCCCCGGCCCCGCCCGGGCACTCCCGGCGCCCCAGGCCGAGCAAAGCCCTCGGTCCCTCGGCGAGGCCTCGATCTCCCGGGGCTCTTCAGGGCCCTGCGGCCCCCGGGCCCGGGCCGGGGCCCAGCGCCGCCCGGAGCGCGGTCATCGCCGCCGTCAGCTCCTCGCAGGCGGCGATGCGGGACCGCAGCTGCCGCTGCCGCAGCTCCAGCAGCTCCCGCAGCCTCCGCGGCTCCTCCGGAACCTGCGGCGGGAACACGGCGGTCACGGCACCCCCGGCCCCCCGCTCTGCCCCGGTGCCCCCGTCCCCCCCGGTCCCCTCCGCACCCGCCGCTCTCCCGCCGCCTCCGTCCCGCCCGCGCGCGGCTCCCGCTGCCCGCCGGTGGCCATGGGAGCGCCGGGCCCGCCCCGCCCCGGCTCTTGCGTTGTCTCCCGGCGCCGCGCTCGGCAGTGCCCGCATGGCGCGGGCGGCGCTGGCGCTGGCGCGGGCGGCGGAGGG
>NW_020885066.1:36543-59231 GCF_003945725.1 Corapipo altera | reverse complement strand
GGCGCTGGCGCGGGCGGCGGAGGGAGCGGCGGGGCCGGGGCTGGGCCGGGCTCGCCTGGTGCCGCGGCCGCCCGGCGGCGCGGCCGGGCCCGACCCGCACGGTGCGCGCGGGGAATCGGCCGAGGGAGGCGGCGGGGCCGGCGGGGAGCGGGGGAGGCCGGGCCGGGCCGGGCCGGGCCGGGCTGGGGGAGCGGAGGCCCGGGTCGCTCCGCTGACCCCCCGGTGTCGCGCAGGCTGGAGGGAGGCGGTGGCGGCCGCGGCCGGCGCGCTGCAGGCGGGCGGGCTGGTGGCGGTGCCCACGGACACGGTGTACGGCGTGGCCTGCCTGGCCCAGGACTCGGCCGCCGTGCGCAGCATCTACAGCCTGAAGGGGCGGAACGGCGCGAAGCCGCTCGCCATCTGCCTCGGGGACGTGGAGCGGCTCTACAGGTGCGCGGGGCCCGCGGGGTCCGGAGCCCCCGGTCGGTGCCGAGCCCCGTGCGCGGGGCGGGGCTGCCCCGAGAGCCCGGCGGGGAGCGGCCGTGGAAGGGAGGGAAGGGCCGTGCCGGAGCTGCCCCAGCCCCGCGCCCTGACCCCGCTGCCTCTGGCCCTGCAGGTACTGCCACGTGAACGTGCCGGACGAGCTGCTGCGGGACCTGCTCCCAGGACCGGTGACGCTGGTCCTGCAGCGTTCAGAAGAACTGAATAAAGACTTGAATCCTTTCACATCAGTAGGTCTTGGCTACAGGATGGATCTCGAGGCTTGGGGGGCGGTGGGCTGGTTATGTTCTACCTGCTTGTACTGCTGTTCTGTTTGTCCTTACCCATCCCCAAAGCTGGCCCCTGTGCTGGTCCCGCTCCCCAGGACTGATGTTGGCACGGCATTAACTCAGCGTTAGGGCCTGACTTAGGTCTTGTGTTATTGCTGGTTCAGCAGGTGTAAAAGTATCAATTCTCTAGAGCATCAGCTTTAAGCCAAGAGGGCTTCAGGCAATGCGAAATTAAAACCAGTTTCTGTGTGTAAAACCCTTGTCTCCTTCCCTGCAGCTGGTTGGTGTTCGTATTCCAGACCACCCCTTCATGAGGGACCTGGCACGTGCCTGCTCGGGACCACTGGCTTTGACAAGCGCCAACATCAGCTCCCAGGGCAGCACCCTGACCGTGTCGGTGAGGCTCCTCTGCCCCTCAGGGACCTCGCTGGGGCACTGTCAGAGCCCCAGGCTCTCTCACAGTTGAACTCAGCTTTAGCAATAAACCAAGGGTTGATCTGTTACTAATTTTTTTTTTTTTTAAATGATACTCACAAAGCACTGTCAGGACTGTTACCCACAGCTCTCTTGCAGGAATTCCAGGACCTGTGGCCTCAGTTGTCCTTGATCATTGATGGAGGCCCCATAGGAGACATCTGGAGCTCAGAGTGTCGCTTGGGGTCAACTGTGGTTGACTTATCTGTGTCAGGGAAGTTCTCCATCATCCGTCCTGGCTGGTGAGCACTGCTGGGTCTTTTTCTGTGCTCCAAATGAAATGAAGCTTTTGGGTGAGGGTGGGTCATGCTTTACTTTGTTTCCCACGGCAGTTCCACCTTCCTGTTAATGTTGTTTAACTTAATTACCAGCACACTCAGAAATCCTAAAATGCTCTCCAAATTCTCCTTTCTCACAGCTTCTGTGTGAAACCCTAGTAGTTTCTGGAGTTCATGTTCTGTTTGATTCTAAGTGCAGTCCCGTGTCTCACTGATCTTCCCCAGAAATGCAGTTTAATCCTGCAAACCTTTTGTTTTGACAGTTCTGGTTCTCCCCACAGTGCACTGACACCCACAGTTGAAATCCTGAGGCAGAAGTATGGCTTGGTACCGGAATCTTCCTAACCCTTGGGACTGGGAGCTGATGGAGCTGGGCACCATGTGCCTGTGCACTCAGAAGTGGGTGTTTGTGGCCTTGTTTAATAAGGTCGATGGGTTATGTCAAGGTAAATAAACAGAAGATTTAAAAAAATAATTAAAAATTCCTTTTGAGCTCTTTGTGCTGCTGTACCATTCCCAAATGTCTGTTCTGTTATCCTGATTAGGCCTTGTGAATACAATGATTGGAATGTTGGACTGATGGGGTGGGGAAGGCCCTGTCTGCCCCACCCTCCCTGAGCGCTCATTCCATGTTTGTAGTCGTTGCATCTGCACTGTAAGGAAAGCAAGCGTGGAATGGAGGGGTTTGGAGCTTTCAGGGTGTTACAGCTGTGATGTTCTCTGGTTGCTTTTCTCCGTTCTAAGTGTGATCAAAAGCTACAACTGAGATGAAACTTCAGTGCTTCTGAAAATTCACAATATTCAGGTAACCTGGAGCTGCTCAGAACAACCTGGTTCTTCCTAATGCAGAGAATGAAATGAACTCTTGGCACGATGATCTTCCTTTGTTTAAATGTGGAATTCCCTCTCTTGAGTTTGCCCTGAAACAGTGCTAAGCTGAAGTAAACAGGGAATGGATGAAAGTGTGTGCTGGTATTTATTAGTCATTGAAAAGTCATTGGGAAGCAAGGAGCAGGCAGTGTGGGGTGTGGAGCCGGGATCCTGTACTGGGGTGGGACAGCTCCACCTGGGTCCCCAGTGCTGCCCATCTGGGATGGTTTTTCCCAGTGTCTGAGGGCCATGGAGGGGTTTTGTGTCATTGTTGTTCATGAGCAGCTGTCTCGGGTGCTGCTGCTGGACATGTACTGCACACGGAGCTGACCCCAAAGTCATCTCTTCACACTGATTCCCTCTCTGGGGCTTCTGCTGTAAAATCCCTGAAGCACCAGGCTGGTGAGGTACTGTTGTCTGCAGAACATGTACCTGAGGGGTCTCTGGGTGCTTCCACTTCTCTGCACCTCTGCTCTTACCTTTCCCAATCGGGTATTCCGTGGGCTGTAGGGTCTGAGAGGAATAAGAGGGGTCACTTCCTTTTGCCTGCAGAGGATCCTCTGCCCTGCCTGCCTGTCCCTGCAGCGCTGACAGCACAATGGGGGTGATGGTGCCTCAGATGAGGCACAGCCCTGAGGCAGAGCAGCCTTGCCTGAACAGGGCTGGCTCTGGGGTCTGCTCCAAGGTGCCTGAAGCAGCATCTCTCTGCCACAACTTGGTGTGACCTTTGTGAGCAGCCTTGGTGGGCAGAAAACTGGGCAAACATGTCAGCATCTCGACTGGTGCTCACGGCTCATTCCCTGCTGCTCATGTTCAGCGTCCCTGCAAGTGACAGCTTTATTTGTGCCACCAGCATCGAGGATGAGCTACACATCAGGCATGGGTGAATGGGCTGGTGCCCCCATTCCCCTGCAGGAACTGCAGGCACTACAAATGTCCTCTTTCCTCTGGCTTCTGGCTGTCTGCAGGATGCTGTGCTGTCAGCGTGATGTGCTTGGCACCAGCTGAAGTGACCAGCTTGTGTGTCAGTGTCAGGGTATGTCAGCACCTCTGGAACGTGCCAGCATGGAGCAAACCTGGGCTTTGTTGCTTATTCGGGTGTTTTTGGTACTTCCCAGCCCAGGACCTGCTGATACACCCAGTGAGGATGTGGTGCTGAGTCACTAGGACACAGCGAGCTGTCTGCAGGGACACAGGTGAAAATACACCCCTGCTGGGACATGGGGATCCAGTGCAGCTTCTGCTGGAGTGGGGAGGTGGCTTTGGAGATCTGGAAGGTGGAACTATAAACACCTTCATAAACAAATTCACAGACCAGGGTGACCCTTGTGTTTGCAACCCTTGTGGAAATCACATTGGCATGAGCACTCAGAGCAGGAGATACATGGCTTGCATTTTAATTAGCACTTGCCCTCCAGATAAAAATGCATCTCTAGAACCTCGTTAGCAGAGCCCCTTCAAATTCACGGAGTGATGGTTCAAATGAACAACACCAGGCCAGTGCCTGGGCCAGGGTTGGTACTGGAGGTGAAGCTGCTCAGTGTCTGACCCCTTCCAACCCTGTTGAAGCCATGGGGATTCTGCTGTCTGAGGAGTCCAAGAGCCCCAGCCAGGGACAGGTTTTCCTCCATCACTGCAGACAGAGATCTGTGATGCCACTGCTACTGCCCTCGTTCTGCTTCCTAATACAGCAAAAACCAGACTTGGGCTAATTAAGCTGGAAACACAACATTGCAATTTGCAGCTGATTAAATCTTTCAAACAATATTTATGTTAATCTCCTCCTGAATTATTTTCTTGTAATGCCTTGACTAGGAGATAGTCCACTGTGTGGGGAGATGCTTCCAGATGGAGCCCAGCCTGCCCTGCCAGATGCTGGGAGCTCAGAGTGAGGGTTTTCACTCACTGTGGTTACAGCAGGAGAGATGATCTTGTCTGTCTGGGCCAGGTCTGTACCCAGATGCTGAGCTGCAATTCTTGGTTTTGCTGCAGGAGTGAATCTGTGGCAGGAGAGGGCTGTGAAACACCACGTAAGAAGGCACATCCTCAGACAGCTCTTGGCTGGGGTGGTTCTGTCTCTGCTGCACCTCCCCACCAGGGCTTTGCTGTCACACAAGGAGGCTGTTGTGAATGCTCCTTTGTGTTTATCCCTGGAAATTATAGGGACCTATTGCAAAAACTCAGTTTCCTTCTGCATGCTGTGCATGCATACCCACTTACACTGTCCTCCAGCCCTTCTTCCAGCTCCAGAGTTGGCAGAATGCCTGGCAAATTTCCACAGGATGCTGATTTAAGGAATTAGTCTGTAGAAGTGTAGATGATAGAGACAGAAGGGACCTTGAGGCCATCTGGAGAGTCTGCTTCCCCAGACAGCATCCCCTCTCCCATGTCACCCCAGGCACATTTGTCAGATTTGCTCACAGCTCCCTTTTCTGGAGGAAATTCTGCCTGGCTGCTCTTTATCTTTTTCCCATTTTCCAGTTCCTTAAAAAATATTTATTTGGACTGGGATATTTCAGGGGTTTAAAGGCAACATGGTCTGTGTACACCTACATCTTCTCTGTTTATTCCCTTTTTCAGAAAGGCTGAGGTTTACCCTCCCTGGTCTTGACACCTTGGGGGTGGCATCAGGGAGTCCCTGGGGAGGGGACTCTGGGCAGTGCAGGCCGAGGTGGGACACAGGTGTGAGGGGTGTCACCGCTGCTGGAGCTGGGAACAGCCCCTGCATGCAGGGAGGAGAGCTCTGGAGGTCGAGGGATTTTCACGGTGGAATTGTTGAATTAACTATTACTTTAATTTTAATCAAATTAGATGCTCTTTTCTTGTTTTGTTTTGTTTTTAATTTCACCAGCAAATGATTCTCCATAATTATTTCTGGCTGAGCCTGCTGATTCACTTGCTGCTGCTGGAGGACAGAGCATTCAGTTGCAGTCTGAGCCACATGCTGGGTTCCAGGAGCTGCCCTGCAGGAAAGGCACTCCTGGCCCTGGGGACCACTCCTGGCCCTGGGACAGGGAAAGCACTGGATCAGTGCTTGCAATGAAAATATTAATTTTTATTGATGAGCCTGCTCTCCCTGGGGTCTGGGTTGATGCTCCCCATTAACTCTGCCCACAGTGGCTGGGAGTGTCCTGGCTGCAGCTCTGTCAGGTGTAAGTTCTTCATTACTCCATGATGTGAATTGTCATCAGCCACAGCTTGTTTGGATGAGATTTCTGGGGAGCCAGGAGCTCCTAAGCCTGTGGGAGCTGCTTGCCCGACGTGAGCAGAGGAGAATTTTCAGGCTTTTCTCCTTGGTGTATAGTCATATACACCAAGCTGACAGGCTGCCTCAAGTTTGGAGAGAGCACTTTCGTGCCTCCAGGTGTCTGAAGGCAAAAAAATGGTAAGTCCACAGGGATTTTGGGTTTTAATCATGAAACATTACCTTTTAAAACCTACAGTGTGAGCAGGACAGTTGGCTTCATTATTCTGAGCATGTTTGGCCAAAATCCTGTGCCTGTTACCAGCTGAGCATTCCCCTCTGCTGTGTGGGTGCAGTTATGGGGAGACAAGTGGTGGGGCAGTGACAGAGGTGGGACAGGGATCACTGACAGGGCAGGACCCCCCATGCCTGGCTGACCTGGGAGCCCCAGGGCTGGAGGAGGAGCAGCTGGTGGAGCTCTGCAGTGCCTGGCTGTGGACAGCTGGGTCTGCAGTAAAACTGAACTCAGCACCAAGCACGTTCCTGAGGGGCACTGTCAAGGTGCTGCTGGTGTTGGGACAGGCTGGTCCTGCAGCCAGCTGGGAATGCTGGCAGTGCTGGGCAGCTCAGCTGAGGTGAGGGTTTGGTGCAGAGACTGTGTTTGCTCTACTTGTACCCTCCGTGGTTAACACTCTGCAAGTAACTTCTTGGCAATGACTCCAATTAAGCCAGCACATCTCCCTGTAATCTTGATCCCTGTTGTGCTGTCAGACTCAATTCAAATTTAATTTGTTGAAAGTGTATCTCGGGCAGCTTTTTTCCTTAGCACAAAACTGAGGGGAAGGTATCATTGATGGAAAAAATAATACAAGTTTATATTCTTCTTACCTTAAGGAAGGAAAAGAGGTGCCAGAAAACTTGGCCAAATTTACATTTTAATGGGAAATGTTCTGACTGCCTGCTCTGGGAGACATAAATTGCTTTCCGGATGGGACCCTGACTTTATACCAAAGTGCAGGGAATTAAATCCAGCAGCCTCTGATGAGATGAAAGGGATATCTGTGGATCTGCAGCCCCTTGCTGCCAGCCAGTGGTGAGGACTGGCCAGGTGCAGGTGGCAGGGCCAGACCAACGTCCCCATCCTGCTGGGGACACAGGCTGGGTGGCTGCTGGGGCTGATGGCCCCTGGCTCCAGGGCTGGAGGTGTCATGCTGGGGGCTGGAGGGCTGTTTGCAGAGAAAACCCGTGTGTTTCAAACCCTGAAGAAACCCTGCCCCTGCCAACATACCCCAGCCCATTTTGGGGGTGCTGATAGAGGGAGGACTGGCTCAGAGGGGTCTGTCCTCACTCCTGTGTTGTGAGGTGGCATCTCAGCAGCAGTGACTACACTGGCACAAGCATCACCTGCTGGCAGCTGCCCCTCGGGCAGAAGCCCCTCGAGGGCCCGTGTTCGGGGCAGTTCTCTGGGGTGTCTCTGCCCTCTTGTCTGATTGTTCCTCATCAGAGCAGCTCTTGCTCGCAGACAGGCTCCAGCAGTGTCTCTGCCGTGCCAGCCTCGTGTCTCAGACCTCCACACAGCCAAAAGCTGTGCCCAGGAGAAGCTGCTGTTAATTTCTTTACATCTTAAACCTCTTTGAAGATGAAAACACGGTGCAGTGCTGCATAGTCTTATCTCTGGTAGAGCCTGTCACCTGCAGCTGTTTCTGGCATATTCACAAGCACAGCAAAGACTTGTCCCTGCTGGGACTGAGTTCCTGGACTGTGTCCTCTCCCCATACGGTGCTTTTCCAGTTGTCAGAGCAGTTGTGTGCAGTGGATGGGATGTAAATTCAGTGTCGTACGGCAAAGGCATCACTCAGGCAAGGAGACAACATGCTTATTGGGGATGCTTCCAATCCAATAAAATAAGCAAAATCATCCCTGTTAGAGGCTCAATCAGAGCAGATGTGCTGGCACTCATGAGGCTGCTTCCCTGGGGGAAACAGTGTCACTGTCTGGAAAGCAAAGCAGTGATAAATTGTAGGTGACCTTCAGTAATTTGTTGCTGTCTTGTGCAAAACACTGCTGCTCCTCTGGGCCAGTCCTGGGCATCTGCCTGGGATCACAGGAATTCCGATCTTTACCGTCTTAATGTGTTTGTTGTGGGTTCGATAATGACAAAAGGCTGGGGATGCAGGGGAGCACGGACGTGGAGCTGCTGGAAGCAGAGCAGAGCGAGCACCAGCAGGAGGTTCCGCCAGCGTTGTGGGAAGAGCTGTTCTGGCTGCTGAGTGTGCAGGGCTGTGCAGGACCCCTCAGAGGCCCCGGTGGCTCTTGTGTGCTGGGACATAGAGGTGGTTTCTCACGTTTGCAGATTGCCAGGTGTCAGCAGAGTCAGTCCTGCCTCATGGTCTGTTGGAAGCAGCGGGACAAATGCTTCAATTGTGAATAAAAACTTGTTTTGATTTTGGAAATCAGTGGCAATTCACAAATAATTCTGTGCTGCTACAGGTCATCCATCAGCATTGGTCTCTGCTTGTTAGGAGCCATTACAGGTTTTGTTTGGTTGTTTAATATTTGTGGTTTGTTCAGCTGTTCTCCAGGCTGGTATGGTAATGACAAATTACAGACTCCTCCGTCTTTTTTCCAAACAATCTTAGAAAATGCAGATAGATGACATCATCACAGTGCCATTGAGCCAGGGTGCACCAGCGGCAGCTGAGCACACCTGGGATGAAGCAGCTCTGGGGAGGGGATGTCCCCAGGCAGGTGAGCACCAGATGAGCCTGGCGTGTGGCCGCAGGCTGGAGCTCTGGGGTGGTGGCTCAGGCACACAGCTGCCCCTGTGCTCCTCATCCTCCCCACTTTGTTTACCCTTGTGCCCAGCCACAGTCTGGAGGGAGCAGAGCAATTCAGGATCACTGTTGCTTCCCTGCTCTGCCCCGTCCCTTGCCCTCATTCACATCCTGGCTGTGCTGGAGTCACCTTTGCTGGAGATTCTTTCAGGGACTCATTTGTGACACTCTTGTCATGCTGTGCTGGAGAAGCACGTGCTGGGTGGTGATGAGCTGCACTGAGTGCCCTTCTATGGCAGTTTTGGGCAGTGGAGCAGCCGCAGGGGGACACGGGTGGGTCCCAAGCTGGGATGGGGTCCCTCAGGAAGTGTCTGTGAGCCCGGCACTGGAGCCATCCCAGACCCACAGGTGCAGGGCTCTTTGCCAGCACCAGGCCTGTGCTCTGATGGGCAAATTACCTATGGAATGCCTTTTTAATCCCGAGAGAAATAACTTGATTAGTAATTATTGGTGCAGAACACTTGGGGAGTCTCTGCAGAGGGTGAGGACTGCTGGTTTCACTGGAGCTGCCTGTCAGTTTTGTCATCTAATTATAGGACTGTTCCATGCCAAGATTCTGGACAGACAGAGGAAAAAACCCTCAGTGTAATTGCATTGGTCATATTTTGTAGCCACTAATGACTTACTTTGCAATTAACATTTTCTCTGGCTGGTTGGGGAGCTGTCACAGCCTTGGCTCGTGACACAGAGCTTGATGCTTCCTGTGGCACAGCTCCCAGGGGCTGGCAGGGAAGGGGATCAGCCTCTGCCTTGCCAGCCTGCAAGCCCCACAGCACAGGAGGGAGAGCGGGGCTGGCAGTCACTGAAGTCCAGGCGAGGGAAGTGATGGTGTCCAAATCTGTGACAAGGTGCTGGGTCTGGGGTTGATGGCTCCACTTGAGCTCAGTGTGCTCATAAATCAAAATCCTGACACGAACTTTAGCAGCATCCATAAATTCTTCATTTATCATTATTAAAGACACGTTGACGTTCAAAACCTGATTTATAGCTGGTAATTTAGATTGTGGATTGCCTCTGATACAGTAAATATTCCTGTCCAAAGCCCATCAGGCAGTTTTCTACTTATTAGGAATTAATGACTCATAAAACAGAGCCAGAACAGGCTGTTGGTGTGAGTGAAGGGAAGGCTGTATTTGTTGGGGTTTCCCTCCTGAGGAAGCACGAAGGGACCCCAACGAATAACTAATTGGGTCCATCCACTCATCCATCCATCCACTCATCCATCCATCCACTCATCCATCCATCCAGCAGGCCCTGGGCTGGGCTGTGTGTCACGGTGGGTCCTGGCCCTGTGTGAGACGTGGGGGCTCAGCTGTGCCAGCCCAGTCAGGCTGCACCACCAGGTACTCTCCTCTTAAATCTTACAATACATATGTTAAACCTCCATCCAGTTCTCTCTGCACTGGCAAAGCTTCAAAATCCTTTATCTCCAGGAAAGACCATCTGCTGCCGCAGCATCACGGATACAGCTTTCAGCAGATGAAAACTTTGGTTTATTATTTTAATTCAGCCCCAATGCCACAAAGTCAGTAATTTATCATGCCATTTGTAAGGTGTTTCTCTAAGCCTCTGTGTGGCTGGTGTTCGTTTGGGATGTTGTAGGGATTTTCCATTTGTGCAAGTGCTGTGCAGTTGTCATGATACGGTGAGAGAGCTCATCCCACCTGAAACCGCCCTGAGCTGATGTGCTCTGCTGACACTCCTCCATAAAAAACATGTCAAGCCCTAAACTAAAACTCCTCTAACAACTAAATTAATTGGAATCAAAGCTCAGATCAGCCGTTAAATGCAGCTGCAGGTGTGGTGCTGCCGTGGGCAGTGGGGCTGATGCAGTGGCAGGAGCTGCAGCTCCGAAGGCTCAGAGGGGACACAGCTCTGGGAGGGGTTGTACTGAATCATTTGCCCATTCGTTGGTTCCCTTTGGCTTTGCAGAGGAAGTTTTGCATCCCAGGGCCTGATTTGTAGGGCTTCTCTTTATCCACTGGGACAAACTTGTATTTTGGTTAAAACATTACAGAGTGATACCGGTGTGATAGATCATGCAATGTTATCTCTAATAAGCAATTATACTTCATAATATGAATTAATTAAAACTTTGCACTTAAAGCAAGTAGCTAATTACAGACCTTTCAGCTTAATAAAGATAGAGTGTGGGAAGGGATAATATAAATGGTAATTATTGAGTTAAGCAGAACGTAATGTTTGTCTGGGGCTTGCCTGGGACATCTCAGTCAATACTCAATTACTTCACTGTTCTCTGAAGTCTGCACAGGATCTGAATGCTCAGCTCATGCTCCTCTCCTGTGGCATCATCACCACTGTGATTTTCCCGTGGCTGTGGCCAGTGGGTGAGCAGGTTCCAGGGCTGGAGGGGTTCTGTGGGGCCAACGTGCTGTGGCAGGTGGCAGCCAGCTCTTGTCTGTGCCTGTGCTGCGCTGACCTGCCCACCCTTGGCCCAGCCATCCCTCCTGTAGCATGAGCTGCTGGCCTGGCTCTGCCTGGCTCCTTACTGAGACCTCTGCACAGCTCTGGGCTCCAGCCATGGACATCCCTGTGTGCTGCTTTCCGAACCTGCAGAACTTCTTGAGGTTTCTGCCATCGTTCTGTTCTGCAAGGAGGCAGAAGTGTTTGAGCTGTGGGTCTGTGCTGCTGGCAGAGCCTCCAGCCCCACGCAGCCTGGCAGCTGGCCATGCCCTGTGAGACCCTGTGCTTCCCTGGAGTGCTGTGATCGAGCGCCGTTCCCGGCATCGCACAGCCCTGACGGTAACACGGAGGAGAAATTCATTTAGCAAGGCTTGAGGTCAGGTTCTGAGAGTGAACAGTTACAGGGTCGGGAACAGAGAGTTACAGGAGAAAACAAACCACAAACCGCAGCCCTGTGTGGAGTGCAGGGGCCAGGCTTCCCCTCGGCTCTGCTCTCAGTGCTCTGGCAGCTCTGGGCCCGTGTTAGTTATGCTTGTGGCCAGTGAGGACAGAGGCAATGCTCCTCCTGGGATGGATGGGAAGCCATCACAGACCCAACTGCCACATTTGCTTCTAAGGATGTCTGGTGAGACTAAGCCTTTCTGCAGGCATGGGACAACCCTGGAGAGGTGACAGTGCTGACCACAGCCATCCTGGCGCTGCAACAACGGGCTGACAGCTGATGTGAGCTTAATGACTGGATGTGAGTGTACTGACTGGCAGGCACTGGGACTTGCTGGCTGGGGAACTGGAACTTGACACAAAGCCAGAGGTTTCCAGCTGGAAAATTCTGGCTTGTTTGGGAAAGGCCACTGTGATGCTGCAACACTTGAGCTAGCTGGATTATGAACAGCTCCGAAAAAACATCAGTAAATGGAAAGTGGAATAAGATGTCCCGCAGGTTCCTCAGCAGGTGATCTAGGCAGGCTGGAGGAGAGCACTGTGACTGCCCTGAGAGTGGGAGGGCAGGATCCAAACCCACTGCAGTCAGATGTGAGACAAGCTGTTGGCCAAAACAGCGAGCTGAGATGAGAGCAGGGACATAGGGCAAGGAAGGGCTGGGTAAGGAGGGCAGCTGTGGGCAGCTTGAAGGCCTTTGGGCTTTCTGTGTTGAGGGCTCTGTCCTGTCCCTGGACATGGCCGTGGCAGGGAGAAGTGTTGGAGGGAGAGACCTGCCAGCTCCTGACACGGTGGGGATGGGTTCTGCTGGCCCCAAGCCCCGCAGCGGGAGATGGCACTGCCTCTGTCCCTTCAAAGGCAAAATGCTAATTTCTGTCTGAGCAAGAAGAGTCACAAATTGTATGTCAGTCTCTTCACATGTGTCCTCCATGCAGTACCCCTGTGAAGGCTTTGAACAGGGAGGAAAACTCCCTGTTAAGAAAACAGGCTGGTTAAATACCTGAGTATGGCATTGGCTGGCAGCTGCTCTGGGCCTGTGGTGGGTGTGTCAAAGCCTGGGGTGCCATCAAGGGACACCAATCACCTGGAAGGGAAGAGCTTTTTTAGAGTTACTAGCACTGGCATTCTGTGTCCTCTTTGGTCCAAGCTGATGCTTGCTGAAGGATATTGGAAGAATTAGTAGATCTATTTCTCTCTAATCCTGCCCCAAGCAACAGCAAAATCAAACTAAAAGGCAGGAGATCGTGTGCTGTTGTTTCAGGCAAGAGCACAGTGGTGTTAATGAAGGGTTTTATCGTTCTGGGGGCTGTTTGATTTAGAGAATGAAATATCCAAGGTAACAAAGCTGGATGAATTAAAAGCTTAATAGCATGAAAAGGTGCTAGAGCCCCACAGGTTCTTCAGGGAATTTGTCTGGGCTATCCCACTCCTTCCTGAAACTGGTGACCCTGTCAGCCAGTGCCGTCCTTCCCTCGGGGGCTGTTCAATGCTTGGTTGCTGGATTTGCTCTTTCTAGGAAGGGGGTTTTAGGGGCAGGCAAACACTGGCTTTTGGCAGGGATGCTTGTGGGGCTGTTGGGGGGGTTCAAATAGCCAGAAGACCATTTCTCACTGTTTGAGTTTTGGCTTGTACTTGATGAGCCAAGGGATATAAATAATTGCACTGTGTTTGCAAGGGTGATGCTTCTGCATCTCTGACTGGTAAAAAAAGGGTTGTGAGGGAGAATAGCAGGGGGGGATGTTTCTGAGAATCTTCTTCAGTCTTTGCTTTCCCTTCCTGGCAATATCAGCAAGCTCTCCAGCACCTCTGCTCTCTAATCTAATCAGTCCTGGGGAAACAGGATTTGCCGCAGTGTCTGACCACTTAAATACCCACCAGCAGAGTAAATACCAGACATGTTTGTGAGAACAGTCAAAAGCTATTTCAGCCCCTTTTTGCAGAGACATGATCTCTAGAACCTGGACCTCTCCTTCTTTGAGCTGCTGCTCCAAATTCCACCACTGCTGGCTTTGAACAACACTCTGCAGGTGGGTTCATCGACACAGAGGAGGATCTGTACATGGGGGATTCAGAGCAGAGGGTGTGCAGCCCCTCCCTCCTCATGAGCATTTATGGGTGCCTTCCAAGTTTTTTTCCTTTATGACTCTTGATTAGTAGATAAAAGGCCCATTTCTTCTTTTAATGTAGTCTCTGATGTTAATGGCCACCCTCTAGTAAGATTAAGGTGCTTTGGTGCATTTTACTCTAATGGAGGAAGGTTGAGAAACATCTGGTTCACAGCTGGCTCCTCACGTTCTCACTGTGCTGCTGCTTCTACTGCCTGGAAATCAAAAAAAAAAAAAAAAGCTGGAGAAGCTCACCCCCTCCCTTCACAGGGGCTTCAGCAATCCTTCCTCCCAGCCTCTTCTGTGCTGCGGGCACATCCTGGGACCATCCCAAGGAGCACACGGAGGGCGGGGGAAAGGCTGTTTCGGGGCTGTGCCCATCCCCCTGAGCTCCAGGGCACCTGGTGCTGCAGAGACTGCCCTTCCCTCATGTGCTGCCTAGTCCTACCCTGCCTGCCCTCCCTGCCTGTCCTGCCTGCCAGCCTCTGCCACGTGCCACCCTCCAAGGGCAAAGAAAAGCGCTGGAGTCTGCTGTATAATCAGAGCTATTAGAGGTACTCCTGTGTGCAAGAGGGTGTGAAATGCAGATGGATGGAGGGCCCTGGGGAGCAGGAGAGAACAAGTGGGGACGTGCCCATGTTCCCACTGAGGCTGGAGTGGATGGAGCACAGGCTGTGGGTGCTGGCCTGGGGGTCCTGGTGTTCCTGTGCCCTGCTCAGCCACGGGCATCTCTGACTTGCACAGAGCAACTCCCCAGGCTGCGGTTGGTCCCATTGTATTAACAAGGCACCATTGCTGCATTTTAAGTGTGTGCTCCTTGATGTTCTTCTGCCTCTAAATGATCCTGGAAATGTATTGTCTACTTAACTACTTTTTAATTAAAAGTCAGGGATATTAGAAGAGGGAAATCAATTCCTGTCACAATTAAGACTTGGTTTGAACAATTGCAGTGTGTTTCAGTGAAGGATCCCCTCTGGGCTTATTGATCTGTATTGTCACAATGTCTGCATTATTGCCATGGCTCAGACGGTCTTAAATGAATATTTCACCTGAATTATGTATGTTATCTGGCAGGCAGAGGAGGCTGCCTCCTGTCACTCAGAGCCTGAAATGCTCCCTGGGGCCCTGTGCCTGCTGACCAGGGCTGGGATGAGCACCTACCCCCCCAAGGCTCCTCTGTGAGGGTGATGCTTGTGCCAAGGGCCTGGTGGCTGCTGGGGCAAGTGGGACAGCGTCAGGGTTTGCAGCCCAGGAACCATCTCAAAGTTCAGGGGCAGCTGTGGGGCAGCCAAAGGCATCAGTTGAGCAGGAACTGGTAACTGGCAGCACCCACGGAGCATCCTGCACCCAGCACAGTGCTGCATTTCCCTAATGGGAGCAGGAGAAGGACCAGGAGTGCAGGCTGGCACAGGGGCTAGAGCCTCCCCCAGCCAAGGAAGCCTCCCTCTCCTTCTCCTTTTTCCTCTGCCCCTCCTTCTCCTTGTTCCTCCTTCTCTCTCTCCCTCTGCAGAGAGGGGCTGCCAGGAGGTCCCCAGCATTCTCCACTGTGGAACTGATGGGAGAACAGGAGGCTGATTAATCAAAATCTAACATGATGAAGGACCTTTTTAAAGGCAGATGTCCCAGTTATGGTTTCTCTGTCCTTTAAAAGGTCTTGAAAACTAGGGGGTCTTGGAGGAAGGAAAATTGACTTTTCATGGTTTCTCTTGTACCTCGGGGCAGAAAGTAAATTCAAAGGGGCCCTGCCATGAAAGGTCAGAGTCTGCTGCTGTGGCTGATAATGAGATCTCTCACAGATAAATCAAAACACCTGGATTTCACCACAGAGGATCTACTGCTTTAACCCAAGATTTGGGATTAGGAAGAAGAGAGGGCATGTGCTAACCCTTGCTTGCTGTGGAAGCAGAGATGGCAGCAGTAATGCTGCCCTGGGGCCAGGGCTCTTCCCTGCTGCCTGGTGGTGCCTCGCACATCCAGCACTTCCCTGCAGCTTGTGCAGAGCCTTCAGCCCCCACCAAAATGCTTCTCACACCATCATTGCTCCCTCTCAGCTGTGGCCCATGGCAGCAGCTCCTGCAGCTGTGCTCCTTTCTCTCCTGTGCTCTCCCCAGGCCTGGAAGCTGCACCCCCCAGAATGGGGGCTGGGGAAGAGAACCCCCATGGCCTTGACAGCATTCCTTGTAAACCAATGGCCATGGCTCCCAAGGCTGCAGCCCACTGGACCCCATTTGCTTTATGATAAATAGGATTCACTTAATAATTTCAGACTCTTATTAATGTTTTTAATCTGCAGACCTTAGGAAGAGGTGAGCCAGAGAAAACAGGGAGAGATGCTCAGAATAAAAAGGAAAGAAGCAGAGAAAAGTGACTAGGATGAACTCCTTACCTCTCTATCCCATTAGCACATTCACCACGGATTGCAAAATCCTGTTAGGCACAGGCAGCCTGCAGAGCTGGAGGCAGCACAGGACCTGGGGTACCAGTGGTGGCTTTGGTTCTGCAGCAGGGCCCAGGCTCTCCCCGCATGCCAGCTGCCCTCAGGATGTCAGGGAGGGCTCCAGCTCAGCCTGCCCCCAGCTCCAAGTGCCTCCTTCCCCTCACTGGTAGCCTCTGGCTCCAATCTTTGCTGCTCTTGTGTTTGGGTTCAGTGACCCTCAGGCTCCACGTTTTTGCCTTTGCTGTGTGACTAATTGGAGAACTGTCTAATCCTGTCCTCCACCGATGTCACCTTTATGCAGTCTGTGATTAAACATGCTGTCAGCTGCTGCTGTTTACAGATAATAATGCTGCTTTCTCTCATTCCTACACTATCAGACTCATTAGGAAGGCTTATGGATAAATTAGTCAGTGTGGGATTGAATAATGTCTGAAATGCATGCACTGAGAACTGCACCCTCCTGCTCTGGGCGGTCAGATGTGACGGTGACCTGAACCACTGCAAGGGGCAGAGACCCAGCCCCACACCAGGGTGACCCCCAGGTCCCAAGCCTAACTGCTGTCCCCGTGTGGGCTCTCCTCATGGGGACCTTTTCAGGGGTGAGCACTCCACTTCTGGTACCAGGCTGGAGACAGCAGTAAGTGTCTGATTGATAAAATCCTCTCTGATGCTTCATTACAGCAGAATCTGCAATACACTCAGGAGGCTCTTTTCCCACTCTTATTGCATGAAACGATTTCCAGACAAGGCTCCTGGTAGGCTTGGTGCACGGCTGTTTGGATACAGCGGGAACAAACAGCAGCTGCAGATGGGAACAGGTTGTTTCTGCCATTTGTTATTCTTTTCCCTAATTATGATGCAGATTTGATGCTGTCTCCAGCATTTCTTCCTTTTCTGTTTATTTAAGTAGGATTTTTGTGAACCTAGACCACAATCTTGCCCTGGGCTTCGAGTGCACCTTAGAGTGGAACAGAATTTATTACTTCCCTGAGCTGCAGCCCTTTCCCCAACCCCCTTCCACCTCCAGTCAGCACTGAGCCAGGATGGGAGCAGGGCTGAGAGGTGCCACTGAGAAGGGTCCCTCTCTCCATCATCAGGACAGAGCTGGTGGGACCCCCATGAGAGGTGTCCCGGGGGCTGCTGTGGTCAGAGGCAGGTGGTCCCTCTCCAGGGCCTGCATCCCACCCTGGCAGAGGCACCGCAGGCATGGAAAGCTATCCAACTCTCTGCTGTGCACCGAGCACTCTGTAATTACTGGAGAGCTCTAATGGAGCTGGACACACCATGCTGGTGCCTTATTTAGAGTCTGCCCGAGTGCCAAGTCCTGGAGCGCAAAATGCATCTAGGAATTAGCCCCAGCTGGAGTAAATTGCTAATTATCATTTGCAAAGTGTATTCCCCTCTTCTATCATGGACAAATGGAAAAGACTCACTCTGTGTGACCTCTCTGTCACCCTCACCCCATGACTGGGGGATAATTGGCAAATGTCTTGAGGTGATTGAGTTACAGAGCGTGTCCTGAAGTGTCTTTCCTCATCAGTGTGCCACGTAAGTTGCATCTCTGATTGCCTAATGAGTAGGAGCCAGAACAGCATCACTCCACGGAAACCCACGGCAGCTCAGTGCTGCAACTTCAGTGCCTTCATTGCTAAAGGGCATTTACTGCTGCATTATTGAGGGGCCAAGAAAGTTAGAAACCTTGGTAATTTTAAATGATGATCAGCACAAAGACTTAAACATAAAAAAAGCTCTTAATAAATAGGGAAACACCATGAAACTGGGGAGTCCGGGCCCAAGGTGCACTGGCACTTTGGGGTTCCCCTTTGGCATGTTCCCCTCAGGAGCAGCATGAACCAGTCTTGCACTTAGCCTTCAAATTAACCAAGGTTTGGGTTGCAGATTCAGTGCAGCACTGCTTGAAGCCACCAAAGGAGGCCTGGGAAGAGCTCAGAATGTGGTGGGAGCCTGGCACCAGGGCAGCCACTGGCCTCTGCTGTGGCCACTCTGGAACTTCTTCCCTGATGCTCAAGGCCAGATGGTCACCTCAGCAGCCACACAACCAGCAGATCTGGCCTGTCTGAAGTGCCTCCAACCATGAGTGACAGCCACATTCTGCAGATCCCTTCATGAAAGGTAACCAGCCTGCTGTAAGATCATTTCCAATGCCACTGAAAATCCTGATGACAGCACTTCAAACAGAACTGCTGCAAATCTCTGTAAGTGGTTTTAATGAAACCAGACAGGAAAAAAAGGAGAGCAAATCAAAGGTAGGACAACTCCTTTGTTCAAATTGGTGTCAAAATTACTTTAGTGGTTGTTTGAACCATTATACTTGAGGTACATCCTCATTCCTCCCTTGGCTCTCAGAGGCTCACACACCTGAGCTCTCACTCTGCACCTCTGCCTTTCAAGCAGCGTAAGTGAAGCCACAGCAGAGGGGCAGGCTAAGGGGGAAGAAGCCTGTCTTTGCAAAGATCAGGGTGCTGGCATCCTGCCATGTGCTCAGCATCACTAGCAAAGCATCTCTGCAGGGCAGGACTTGTCTCCCCGAGGAGCTGGGGCTCCCACTGCTCAGGCCCCCCAGCACAGTGACTCTGCTGTGCATGTCTCCATCATGAATGTCTGTGCTGGCTGCCAGCAGTGAAGGGGCAGAGCAGCTCCAGAGGCTCTGGGTCCTGCTGGGGATGGGGTGGAATTTGCCCAGATGCTTGTGCTCACTGGCCATGGGAGCGTAGGAGGTCAGTGTTTCTGGCCATGCTGCTCAGAAGTGACTGAATGGGGGGAGTAGGACACAGTCCCAAATTCAATATGTTTACTTTAAGTAATTAGACATTAATTAGCACTGAATTATGGTTGGATTCCTCGGGAGCTCTAAATTACTTTTCTATTGGCACCAAAGGGTTTCCTCTCTCTCAGTGCCGCCCACGTGAACATCAGCACTGCGGTCACTGCCCTGTCAGCAGTGACCAGGCCAGTGGGAGAGACCCACTCCTGCAGAGGGGTCCCACTTCCCTCTCTCTCCCCTTGGGCAACCTCTGGCTCGGTGTAGTGGGAGGCACAGCACGGCATCGCCCCCCAGGCCCTCCCGCTGCTCCCAGGGCGTGATCCAAAGGGGGAGATCCCACACATGCTTTTCCACACGTGACTCCCCAGCTCAGTGTATGCCTCAATGTGCCCTTCAGGCTCTGTCACCAGATTGCAGTGCCTGGATCCCTCCTGTCTGGTTCTAATTAGCAATGTGGGGTAATTTGTCTCTGGTCAAGTTGGAACTTAATGTCAAGAGGATCCGTGCCCCAGCCAAAGGCTGGGTTCATACTGATGATGACAGAATGGGTGTGACTTATGTAAGTGTAATGATTTTATGCTGCCTGGAGCTCTGACTTTTCTCAGTATATGACGAATGTGAGGCATTTAAAAAAATTAGACAGTTACTCTATTTTACATTATTTTCCAGAACGTGGATCTCTGTGGGCTGCCTGGAAATCCGTTAGCAAGAAACGTAAAGATGCTTAAAGGCATTTACCCAGATTAGCTGCCTTTATGCAGTCAAGGGTCTTTTATGTGATTACCTTAAAAGCTAAAAAGCTGCTGCAAAACATTTATAGTGCAGAGATCCTGAAGCAAAGAGTACACATCTGACAGAAAGACTGAGCTATTAAAAACAACTGCACAGCTCTGGTTGCTTTGTATTTGCAGATAAACAACCTAGAAGGTAGAAGGGTTTTTCCTTTGCAGCCATGAGGCTGAGCTGTGCAGCTTTGAACATGAGATTTATGGGGAAGCTTTACATTAGCTTTCATTTTCACTGTGATTTCTGGCAGGTAGTAGGAGGGCAAGAGAGGGATTGGCCAGCACTGGCTTTGAGGGAGTGTTGTGCCCCTGGGAAGCGGAGTTTGAGCCTTGGGATCAGCTGGGAGTGGGGGGCTGGGGAGGTGCCAATGGGACCAGATTACCTGAACCACTTTCCTCAGTGGGATATTCCCTAATGCCATACACACTTGTGCTGTATACACACTCCTCTGCTCTAGCTCTTCCTTTGTTACAGCAGAAGCAACAAAAGTCCTGGAGCACATTTGTGTGACAAGCCCAAAACAGTACGAAATTGCACAAATCCCTTGTTTTCCATCGTAGGAAAATCCTTTCAAGTGTGGAAGAGAAAGGAGAAGTGCAAAAGCTTCCATGAGGTTCCTGCCTGCTCTGCCTTTTGTCAAGGATTGCTCTTCCAGCCGTTCATTAAGGCCTGCATCCTCCTGGCTCCTTTGTCCTTTCGCATAAAAAGTAATTTGTCAGCAAAAGAAGCAAAGTTTTGTTTTTTGGTCCAGATCTGGCTGTCCTCCCGCTGAGACTTTCAACTCTTTATCTCAGGAATTGATGGTCTTGGATTCTGATTCTCTTTCCTTGGTGTTTGTATTGATTTTTTTCCCCCAGGAGGGTTATTTTCACTGTGGTGACAAAACTACTTTTCTGTCTCCACTTACAGCAGGTAATATCTCAGCTCAGCCAATTACACGTTTTCTGGGCTGGCCCTGCTCTTTGCACAAGTTCCCCTGGCAATCTGGAGCCTGGATGACCCGGTGTCTTTGCTTTCCTGCTTGTCTCCACAGGCTCATCCTGTAGCTGTGGCAGCACCTTGGAGCAGGTCAGAGCAGCAGCCCCAGAGCTGGATGTGAGCAGCAGAGCTGGATGTGAGCAGCAGAGCTGGATGTGAGCAGCAGAATCTGGGTATTCCTCTTCCTTTGCCTGCAGAAACCGGCCCCTTGTTATGCTGCTGGTGCTCGAGGAGCTGTCTGCTGTGCCATCCCAGGACAGCACCTCTCTGCTGTGTTCTCTGACCCCTCTGTCCTGCTCCCTGGCTCATCTTTGGGCTCAGAGGCCTGGCCCTGCTCATACAGTGTGTCTGACAGTGAAGAAATCCAGTAGTCTCCATTAAAGGCTGCTCTGCTTCCTTCACCCCAGCAATGGCTTTTAGTCATCTGGTGTTGCCAAAGAAAAATTCGAGAGATCATTTCCCCAAAACAATATGATACTTCAAAATCTTGATTAAAATATCTCTGGCTGTTCTAATATAAAGATTTTATAAGTGCTTGGAATAATATTTCAGATAAGTGGAAAAGCCATGTACTATATTTGCATGACAGACCCTTCTTCTAGTGAAACATATCTAACATCAAATCGTCCATATACATCCAAAATCCTCTTCCCTGCTTGGCTCCTCACTGACAGCAAAGTGTTCACGCCTGTGGGACTCAGCAGTGAATGGAGCTGTCCCAGGGGCTTGGACTGATTTGCTTCCTGACATTGATACCTTCCACTGTCCCAGCAGCAAGACCCAGCGTGTGAATACTAAACAGGAGCTCCTGTGCCTGAAGGCGAGCAAGTGAGATCCTTTGTATTACACTGTGAGAGTTGTGTGTCATATTAGAGCAATCTGGCTTTAAAGGGCATCTTTCAAGCACAAACTAGCTTTTTCCCACACTTGACTGATCACACAAATAACTGTGATTAAAGGTCAAGTGCTTCGGTTTTTCTATTTTACTCCTTAAAAATTTATATGCGAAAGAAAACCTAGAAGTTAACATAGCATGAAATTGTTATGCAGTTCTGAGCCTTTAACGACAACTAAATATCACTTTTCTTCCTGGGTGGCTTGAGAAATCTCCAGTAATAACGGGTCACTTCTTCTGGTTTCCACTTGAGGAAGATTATAAATAAACCCTGTCTTTTGCTTCCCTGCCCTGTAACGTGATGGAGAGAGAATTTTGATCATATGAACCTGTGCCTCCAGTCATCAGGGCTGTCCCAGGAGCTGCTGGGCTGCAGTTGCACAGCGGGAGCAGATCTGGCTCCAAGGGCTGGTGCAGCAGTACCCAAAGCACCGGCCCATGTTGAGGTCTCAAGGATGGGAAAAGCATTGACAAATGAATGGAGACTTTGTCACCAGTCAGGTTAACACAGAAAGAAAAGGTAGTGACTGTCTGCAGAGGTGCTGAGAGATGAAGGGAAAGCTGGAAACACCCTCTGGCTCCAGGTGTCCAGGTGGGCTTGGCCTGTGGTCCGAGCACTCACCCCTGTGAGCAGGGGCCATGCAGAGGGTGCCATAGCCCGGCTGGGCTGAGTCAGATGGAGGTTCAGTATTTTTATTCTAGACTTGCAATGTTTTACATTTGACAGCACATAATCACAGCAAAGGGAACATCCCACAGGAACAAATGTTGCTACATAAGCAAGCTTTGGTGTCACGGTATCCACATCAGGTGGGAAGCTGGCAGGTGTTCAGCCTGACTAAACTTTGCAGGGACCTGCAACACCTACAGTTACTGGTAATCAAACCTTGTCAAGTTCCTCCTCCAGAGCAGGAGGCCGTGGGCCTGGTGGCATGTACCTAGGCTGCAGTGAGCCAGGAATCACCACCCCAGCTCAGGCAGCTCTCCCACAGCTTCCCGGTGCCGCCCCTGCTGCCACAGCACTGTTCTTGGCACGGGTCAGGCAGGACCCACTCTGCCTGGGCCTGCCTTTTACCAGGGTTTCTGTCCACTTTTGCTTTTACAGCAGCTGCTGGGCTTGAAGGACCTCGGGATGAAGCTGTGAACCAAATTTCAACCCAGAATGGCAGGATAGAGGGCTCGACGTAAAACTGACATTCCCAGGCATCGTTTGCAGGCCAGGGCAGGAATGAGATTTACTCCGCTGCAGAAAAGAGCTACCACCAGCAGGGAGCAAACATCATTTGGGGTCGGGGGCGGCACAGCACTGCTAATTGTGGCCGCAGCGTCTCAGCATCAGCAAGGGCTGCCCTCGCCTCAGCAGTCCTTTGGCTTCCATGGGGCGGGCAGCCCCTGTCCCGCCGGGAGCTGCAGGCAGCCCGAGGCTCAGTCCCGTGCCGTGCCCCTGTCCC
>NW_020885066.1:0-36443 GCF_003945725.1 Corapipo altera | reverse complement strand
CGGGGGCGGGGCGGGGAGCGCGCGGCGGCGGCGGCGCGGGGGGCGCGGGGCTGGGGCGCCATGGAGACGGGGCTGGCGCTGCCGCTGCTCCCGCTGCTGCTCCCGCTGCTGCTCCCGCCGCTCCTGCTCCCGCCGCTCCTGCCGCTGCCCCGCGCCGCCGCCGAGCAGGGTGAGCCGGGCGGGGCGAGGGCGGCTCCCGCGCTCCCGTGTCCCCGCTGCTCCGGCACCGCCGTGTCCCCCGTGCGCGGCGGGCTCGGCGCGCCCGGTGCCGCCGCCTCGGACCCGACGTTGTTCGCCCGCGGCGGGTCGGGCTGCGCGTTGCGGTACCGGGAGAAGCTGGCTCGGCTCGGTGGCGGGGACGCTCCGGGGCCGGCCGGCCGGGTCGTGGGGCGGATGTGCCGCCGCTGTCCGGGGCGCGGGGACCTGCGGGAGGAGCGGGAGAGGGCGGCCGGGAACAGCATCCCGGAGCATCCCGGAGCACTCCGAGCGAAACGGCCGCCGGGGATGCGCTGCCGCGCTCCGCGTTACCGGTGTCTGAGCCCGAGACGAGGCTCAACCTGCCGGTCCGGGGCTGTGGCTGTTTGCCGGCTGGCAACGTGGGAGCATCGTGAAGCTGCGAATTGAGGAAGATAGCTCTTCCTGTCAAAGAAAGAATTGGCTGTTTTGTGGAAAAAGGGTGTCGTCTGCCAGGGAAATCCCTGTTTCAAAGAAGCCGCCGGTACCTTTCAGTGCCAGTATCCTCACGCTACAGGCACGGCACAGTGGCGGGGTTGGCTGTAGTGTCAGAGGGATCGTCCCTGGGATGGCACACTCGTTAGGGCACTGGTGAGCTACCTGCGAGGTTGTGCAGTGGGAGCTCTGCAGCGCACGGTCCTCACACGGTGACGACACGGTTGGTGGAGTCGGGGCGGGAGCTGCTCCCGTGCCCTGGGACCCAGCACAGCATGGCACTGAGCTTCCCAGTGGATGCACTGGGTGGGTTTTACCGGCGTTTCCTGTGTCAGTGGGTTTGCTAACATGTTATCTTCCCTGCAGTTGTCCTGCTGGACTCGAAGGAATCTCAGGCGGAGCTGGGCTGGACCTCGCACCCGTCGAACGGGGTAAGCACAATGGTGGGACTGCCCCCCTGCACCACCCGAGGGGTCTGTTGGCCTCTTGGTGCTCAGCAGCATTTGAAGTCCTGTAGTATGAGCACTTTGCTTACACGGAGCTGAGGTGGGGACTGGCAGCATTGGGGTTTCCTCGTTCCAGGGGCGATGGACAAATTGTCATGATCAGCTCCGGGCACCCCAGGGAACAGAGAGGTGTTGGCTGAGTGAACTGGTGTGGAGTCCCTCCTCGAAATGGATTTTACACTCCTAAAACAAGCAGATAAACACCGGCCAGTTAAGGCTTTGTGTTGTGGTTTGCACACCAGCATGAGGTCTGGGGATCAGTCCAGCCCTTGGAATCTGAGGGCTGTGGCTGGGGGAGTTGTCAGGAGCTCTGTGTCATGTAGGGTTTGTTTGATCAGGCCCTGGCTTTGCTGCTGGGGTCGGTCCACAGCTGCTTTTCTGGAATGAAAATAAAGCATTCAGAGGGAATAGTGATAGATCCTGGAGTCATCTGTGTGGCCCAGCTGTTTGTCTGCAGAAGAAACTCTGTTTTGGGTACATTTTGGCTATTTTGCATAAATTTACTCCCAGAAAGAATTGCTTTGGGAAATTGCCAGGTCGTCATTCAGGCTGTGAGGGTTGAATCATCATTTCATTGATCAGAATCTCTGCTGGTAGCTTTGGGGAAACACCATTTCACTTGCAGTCAGAAGATTTGTCCTGTTCCAGCTAAAACTTCTCCTGGCAGAGAAGCTGCTGCTGCTGTTTGCAAAGATGTTTGATGTCCTCATATGATGGTATGACTAGTGTCACATCTACTTGGACATCTTGGGCTTCTCTGGGTGGCCCATGCAGCATTACATTGTGCACTAATGCTGTCTGGATGTCCCTTTCCATGGACAGAAAATCTAAGGAGCGTGCGGGAGATGAAGACCTCTGGCTCCTCAGTGGAGGATCTATCCAGAATCAGGCTTTGTTTTCCAAAGTCTGCTGGCAGTGCTGCCTTTCTGGTTGTGTCTTTATGTTTGCATCTCTGCAGAAAGCTCAGGTGTTAGGTGGTCCAGCAGCTGGGTTACTGCAGCCAGTGGGTTTGTCAGGCTGAGGACTTCTGGTGCCTGTGGTGGGGAGGCTTGTGGTGGTGACATTTATATGGGTTGGTGTGTCTCTGCCGGGGCAGCTCCCGAGCTGTTACAGCCCTTTGTATTCTCTCCCCAGTGGGAAGAGATCAGCGGCGTGGATGAGAACTACAAACCGATCCGCACGTACCAGGTGTGCAATGTCATGGAGCCGAATCAGAACAACTGGCTGCAGACGGGCTGGATCGCCAGGCGCGACGGTCAGAGGATCTTCATCGAGCTCAAGTTCACCCTGCGGGACTGCAACAGCATCCCTGGCGTGATGAGCACCTGCAAGGAGACTTTCAACCTGTACTATGTTGAGTCTGACTCCGACCTGGGCCGGAGTGTCCATGAGAGCAAGCACACCAAGATCGACACCATCGCTGCTGATGAGAGTTTCACACAGGGGGACCTGGGCGAGCGCAAGATGAAGCTGAACACTGAGCTGAGGGAGATAGGGCATCTGAGCAAGAGAGGCTTCCACCTGGGCTTCCAGGACATGGGCGCCTGTGTGGCGCTGGTCTCTGTGCGGGTCTATTACAAGAAATGCCTCACCACCGTGCAGAACTTGGCCGTGTTCCCAGACACGGTGGCAGAGACGGCCTTTGCGACGCTGGTGGAAGTTAAGGGCACTTGTGTCGCTCATGCTGAGGTGGACGTGGATAATCCCCCCCGGATGCACTGCAGCACTGAGGGCGAGTGGCTGGTCCCCATAGGGAAATGCACGTGCGGCCCCGGCTTTGAGGAGAAGGACGAGAGATGCAGAGGTAAAGGTGACTGTTGGTGTCCTCTGGCAGTTTTTTATCTGTGTCAGTCTGTGCTGCTGCTGCCAGACCACTCAGGTGCCTGAGCACAGCTTGGACAAGTGGAATTGCCTATTGTCAGCAATATGTTTCTTTAGGCAATGGCAGCTCCCCAGCGAACCACCAGACCTTCATTTGGAGGGTGGTGATTGGGAACGTGGGACACGCTGCCCGGGGCAGCTCTGGCTGGGCAGATGTACCAGAGCTCTGGATGCCATCAGGCATTTCCCACAGCTTTATCTGTAATGTTAATATTAGTCTGGAACATTAACATTGCTGTTGTTATGCTTTGGACACTGTTTAATAATGTGGTGACTCTGCAGCTCAGAAGGTTACGTTTAATGACAGCTGTAAAGATGGATGTGCCTTAGTGGGTGTCCCACTAACCAACCAGGGTCTGTGACTACTTCCATCTCACTTTTGAAGGCAGGTGACAGCCAGGTGTGTGATCAACCCTGAATGTGGGATACTGGCTGCTGTGCTCCTCCTTGGAGTGTGTGAGTCTCTGAACAAAGAGAGCTCCAGGGCTAATGCTGTCCCTGGGCACCTTACTGCCAGCTGGGACCTGCCGAGGGGATGAGTTCTTCAGTAAAACATGGCTGAAAAGACCCTTTGCTGCCCATGCCTTGTGTCCAAGTGATACCTTGGACCTCTCCTTTTTCACCTCCAATAAAGATTGAGAGAAAACAGCTAAATAAGTCCCAGACAGGTAGAGGTCCCCTGCATTTGAGGCGGGTGGTGGGATAGGAGAGTGAGCTTTTCCAGCAGAATCGGATCTGTCCCTCAGGAACAACTCAAGGCTTTTCAGTTTCACACTGTGCTGATGGTGCCTCCTCCTTCCAGGCAGTGGGATGGTCTTCCCAGAGCTCCGGACAGTGGCTTCTCCTTAAGAAGACCTTATTAAAGCTATCAAATTGAAATCTCAGTGCTGTTGATTGCTTCCGTGGCTGCGTGGCAGCTCGCCGTGCTTTCCCCATCTGTTTCAAGTGGGGATTTACATAGCGAGTCCCAGAAGGCTTTTGCTAATGTTTCAGGTTTCTCTGTGTTGAGTTTAAATAATTCATATTCTCAGAGGAAAAATATTTGAAGTGATTTAATGGACATAATTAAGTTTTTCTCCCCTCTCACAGAAAGCAGGTCATTAGTCACTCTCTGTGGAGCAGCGTCTGATGTCTGGTTAAATATCAGAAAATAGTTTTTAAGGGTTGAAAGTTTTGTGTTTGTTTTGCAGCCCTGCATTAGCATAGTGCTAAGGAATAGCTTTAAAAGCTTTCTGATGAAAGCAGCCAGGGCTGTGGAAATTCTTCAGTGAGGACAAAAGCCCGTGAGCTGGAGGCAGGTGGATACAGTGGGAGTTTGGGGTAAGGTAATGGCACAGCACACCCGGTTCCACCACTGTGGTCCCATACCTGTGGCTTTGGAGAGCTCAACAGGTATGAGTCTGCTGGTGAAACTTCTTGGTCAGAGTCTCTGTCACAGCTCTTGTGGGCCTGAGAGGTCTGGGTGGTGGACTGGAAGTGTTGGGGGTTTTGCTGCTGCTGGTGCCCGAGGCGTGGCAGGGTCGGGGTCGTGCTGGCAGGTGGTGGTGGCAGCAGGGCTGTGGCACTGCTGGGGGTGGTGGTGGCAGCAGGGCTGTGGCACTGACAGCAGCTGTGGCGCAGCTGGGGATGCAGGAGGTGAACTGGTGAAGGTATTTGAACTCGGTCAGAGCTGGCATCCCTGTAACCCTGATTTAAGTACCAAAAGCATCCTGGGCCAAGGTAATGTTTGTGCCCTCACTGTGAAATTAGGAGAGATGAAAAAACCAAATAGGCCTTCAGACCCTGCTGATTCCTGCTGCAGGAAAGCCAAGCTTTTCCCTGTCCATTCTCCTGTCCTGCACCACTTTGTCAGAGTGGGCTCTGACAAATGTACAGCACTTGGGGCTTTTTATTTGTTTCATCTTTTATACATTAGCTTACAAACCTGTATGTGCTCCTGGAGTGTATTTTATCTGCTGACTGATACTGGAGGATTATGCATAATAAGTTTATTTTTCCTCCTGGGACTCTGTAAGTTGCACAAAGCCCCAGGTTTTACTTTCATCAGAGATGCAGCCGTGGGCATCCCACAGCCAGGCCCTGTGCTTATGGGGTTGGCACGGCTGCACCGAGCTGGTCCTTGGCAGGGCCAGAGCCAGGGACACCACAGGGGCCATGGGGTGGGATCAGGGCAGTGAGCAGGGGCTGTGGGAGCCAATCTGTGCCTGTCACTGGAGGAATAATCACTGTGGAAATTTGTACTTTGGTTTCCTGTGTGAGCTACATTTTGGCTTTCTCCTCTTGGGTGTTGTGCTCTATCAGAACATGGCTGGAGCCCCTTTGTGACCTGGGCAAAGTGACAGTCCAAAAGGGTGGAGAGCTTCCTGCTGAATGAATCCGGAATATCTGCCTGCCCTGCCCATCAGTGACACCTCCTGCAGCAGCTATAATGCTGGATGGTGGATGCTGCTTCCCATGAGGCATGGAGATGGAACACCTGTGGAAAATGGGCTCTCTCTTCAGTCTCTGGGGAGTAATTATCAGGCTTTGGGATTGTATTTTACATCACTGGTTCACAGTATGTCTGAAATAATTATGGCTGTGGAAATCACGGCAGAGCCAGACACAAATTGCTCCATGACAATTTCAGAGCAAACTACTCCAAAAATTACAAGCATCACAAGTAGTTTGCAGAATTCCTGTCAGGTTAAGGTCATGGATACCTGGCTGCTGGATGGACATGCTGGATGTGCTGTTGAAATACTGTGGGGACATGTCTTGCTGAGGGATTGGCAGGTACGGGGTGTCCTGGAGAGGCCGGTCAGCCAGTCCTTCCCTGGGAACCAGCTGGTGGATCCATTAGGGAACTGAGAGAGACAACAGTAAATTGCACTTGGCTCAGTGGATGTGCCTGCTTCAGTGTGTCCTTGAGGAACATTCCGGCATAAATAGCAACAAGGTTCTGTCAGTCTTGGCTGGATTCAGCAAATGCACTCTGTTAGATATTTCAAGACTGTCTTACTAAATATTTTTGTGCATTTAATTTTCTTCTTGTCAGGCTGCTGGGGCACCTCAGCCCCCCAGGTGCTGTTCTAGTTCTCACTGCAATACCCCCCAGTGCTGACTGCGTGTTCTCCCAGGTGTGGCTTTCCTAAAGATCATTTTTATGAATGTCTACTTCAACAGAGAAAATTAACACACATTAAAGCAGATGAACTTTGTCAGATACGATTCCATGACAAAAACTAGAAAGGAATTGATTTTGGAAGACAACCAAGTTGTGGTGTTAATTATAGATGCCAGTATAGGTGTTTTGAGTGAGGCCACGGTCGTTATTGATCCATGCTGGCACATGCAGCACTTCTGCTGCTGGCAGGACTTTGCTGGGGAGGGAAAATGAGAGCTGTCCTGTGCCACAGGAGTAGGAAATCATGCATTTTCCAGCTCTGCATCCTCAATTGGCTCTCCTGTCCCTATGGCACAGGCTGGGAGTCATTGCTGTTTCTTCACAGAGACATCCACTCCCATCCGAGGAGCCGTGTCAGATGAGGTGGTAAGAGGAGCCCTTCCCATGGTTGCTTTGTGCTGGGTAATCAGCCAACCTGCAGCACAAATCAGTGTGGCTTGTTCTGCTGCTGGTTTGACTGTGTGTGCAGGCAGTGTTACATTGAAGGGGGAATGTGCTCTCTCTGTCAGTGACATGGATCAGGCACGCCTTGAGGAGCTTCTGTGGTCAGCAGTGGTGGAGCTGGAGAGAGATGATTGATCCGTCTGACCCATATGGCTGCTTCTCTTTGCCTCTGGGAGAATGAATTATTGAATTTTATTGTTTAACAATTTAGTTGTGGTAGTACCAGGGGACAAAGAACAGGATAGAAAATAGTGTACAGAAAAGAGAATTTAATTCTATAAATTGATGACCTGATCTCTCCAGAGCTGTCACGTACCCACTGCAGAAATGAGCACTGCAAAATGACAAGGACACCTAAACCAGCTGGAGAGCAAGAAAAATACTCGTAGGACGAGGTGGAAGAGGGTGGGAGTTTATCTGAAAAAAGAAACAGAGACACACATATGATGCATCACATGTGCTGGGTGCCTTTGTTCTTCTCAAGGGCAAGTTTTGGACAGCCAAGGAACAAAATTAGCAAGTAAAGCCCACGACTCCTTGTGGGATGTGCTCTCACAGGGTTGTGGTGCCTGTTCCTGGGACGTGCAAATTGGGGCATTTTGTGACATTATTAATGAGAAATACTTTGGTAAAGTTATGTCTGGCTGTTAGAAAACAGGGAGGAACAGTCTGAAAGATGCTTCTAAATGGAAATGTTCAAATTCCAATGATGAAATGTCAGAATTGTGTGACAGGCACATCCAAGGGATGGGGGCTCTGGGCTTAGTGCTTGGATCCTGTCATGTTTGTAAACAGGATTGATTTTCCTGTCCTGCCTGATGCAGTGATATTTCTGCCCTGTGTCATGGTCAGTGCTGCCTAACTAAAGGAAAAAGCAAGCTCTGTCTCCATTCTGTGCATGTAATATTAGTTTTGGTTTGATTTCTCAAATCTAAAGAGAGAACTGGAAGTTTTGGGAATAATTTTAATGGTTGATAGTTTTTCCTGGTTTGTCTAGTGCCCTAGGTAGGGAATGACATTTACTATGGAAGTCAGTGCAGAGCTACCCAAATGTCTCTTCTGGGTCAAACCAATGCACACCTTTCTTGGTGCCAGAATCATGTAGATGCTCAAGGAAAGCTTGGAGGGTGGTGTTTGCTGGCCAACAGCAGCAAAAGATGTCCCAGGAAACAGGGAAATGCAGTCACCAGATGTGTTCCCAGTCAGCCTGTGGTGCTCTTCCCATAACTCCCCCTCTCTCTCTTTCAGCTTGTCTTCCAGGATTTTACAAGGTCTCCCTCCATCTTCCTCTCTGCTCCCCGTGCCCTGAGCACAGCTTCACACATGAAGAAGCCTCCACGTTCTGTTCGTGCCAGAAGAACTACTCCAGGTCTCCGTCAGACCCTCCATCTGCATCCTGCACACGTACGTCTCATCTCACCGGGGCGGCCACTCCTTGTGGCGAGGGAGCAGGGCTCAGGCACTGTGTCTGTCCTACAGCACAGAGCCAGGGGGGTGCCCAGGGCTGTCCCAGGCTGTCCCCTGCCTGCACTGTGTCCTCACCTGTGGGAGCACATCCCTGGGGATCCTGTCTGCACCGGGGTGCTGCTGCAGTGGGGAGGGGATGGAGGGGCTGTCCCTGTGCCATGGAACTCGCAGGCTGAGGCTGCAGTCTGATGAGACAGATGCATGGTCAGGTTCTCAGACTCCCCGGTAAAACTGGGGCACAGTCATTTAGTCGCTATAGTTCACAGATTTTAATTAAATGGCCTCTAGTTAATTGGATTGGACTCCAGCTGCTTCAGTGATGGATGCTGTCCAGCTGCTGGCACAGCAATGAGGAGCCCTCCAGCTCTGCTGGGCATGGCTGGGCAGTGTCCGACCGCTGGTGTGCTCCTGGGCCCCTGGGCCGAACCCTGGGGAGGTGCTGGGTCCAGTGGGGTGCTTCTCACACAGTGTGAACTGTGACTTGTGGTGCACACACGTCACTCCAGCAGGGATCCTCTGTCCCATGTCCCACTGTGCTGCACACACTAGTGCCTCCGTGTCCCCTTGTGCCATCCCGTGCTGTGACTGTCCGGGACCACGCTCTCATGGTCTGCCAGCCTGTGCTGCTGCTCCCAGAGGACCCGTAGGTTTGTCCTGGCACCTGTGCAAAGACACTCTTCTGTTTCCAGGCCCGCCCTCTGCCCCGAGGAACCTGGTGTACAGCCTGCGGCAGTCGTCCCTGGTGCTGCAGTGGAGTGCCCCGGCCGACGCCGGCGGCCGCAGCGACCTGACCTACAGCCTGTGGTGTGGCCGGTGCCCCGCGGCGCTGCGGGGCCACTGTGAGCAGTGTGGCAGCAGCGTGGGCTTCGTGCCACAGCAGACGGGGCTGGTGGAGCGCACTGTCACCCTGGTGAACCTGCTGCCTCACGTCAACTACACCATCCGCGTGGCAGCCGTCAATGGTGTCTCTGGGGTCAGCCCGCTGGCGGGGCCGCAGTACGCTGAGGTCAACGTGTCCACCGGCCACGCAGGTACAGCCACGGGCAGGGTGTGGGGGTGGCACACATGGACTGGGGTCTGGAGGTGGTGTGGGGACTGTCCTTGGGCTCCACAGGCCTGTGCTGTGGCAGTGCCCTGATTCCACTCGGTTTTCCCCGGTGGCACAGGCGCGGTGCTCAGTGGTGGCAGAGGGGTGGACAAAGATTGACGCGTGGCACTTTCAGGGAGTTATGGCAGGTGCCACAGGGAGGCAAGGAGTGAGTGTGGTGACAGCCTGGGCTGCTGAGGGATGAGCCTGCTCCATGATCCGGCTGCAGATGAATTTACAGATCACAGAAAAATACCTTTGACGAAGCAACATTTTCAGCCCATTCACAAAAAATCCTCCTCAATCCAAATAATTCAAATGCTGGCTATCCTTTGGAAACAAAACAATTTATTTTCTCTTTTTATCCTGTACTGGTCTCTGGACACAATTTCTTATCATAATTGTTCCCTTCCATTTCCCATTTGGCATTTCTGTTCCCTCAGGTGAGGGGAAGCAGGCTCCTGGCTGCCTGTGGATGGAGCCCTGGCCAGAGGGGTCAGTCCTTCCTTGGCTGTTGGCTGTGCCAAAGGACAGTCAGCTCTGGCTTGTGTCGTTGTCCATTCCCCTGCAGTTACATTATTAATTTGCATGAAAACCCTTTGCCAAAACACAGTTAATGGAGACAGACGATCCTCACATACCTCTTGGCAGGAATTGGCCAACAATTTCATCTGAAGAGATTACACTTTGATCTTATTATAAATAATTTTCCCACCACTTGATCAAATGCTTTTGTGCACGTTGTTGCTTCCTCTCCCCTCATACCATAACCCCCGTGGATCCGTTGGGGGATGCTGTGCTGCAGACTGCTCCTCGGCAGAAGTGTCACTTCTCATTAGGATCTTGGCTGTTCAAGGATGGATTTTGCTCTGGGAAGATCTTCTGCCTCCCAAGCTCAGGCCAGTGAGCCAGTGAACAGGCTGGGGAAGGGTGAGCTTAATAGGGGGAGGTCTAATAATGAGCTGTTCCTCCAGTCTGGTGCAGGCAGAGGGACCAGTGCTCCAGAGCTGTGTCCTTGCCTGGGGCTCCAGATCTGAGCTTGACACAAGAGGCCAGGTATGGGCAGCAAGTGCCCTGCCCTCTTAGGGAGCAAAGCAGCAAGTCGGTGATGCCAGCCTGTACCTTGGCTGCTCAGAGCAGCTTTTCCCCTTGGGAAGGGGGAATCTCAGCCTCTTACTCAACTCTGTGTACTCCTGAGGGAACTGAAATGCACATAAAGAATGTGGATAATTAATCCTGTAATCTGTTCAAAATCAGTGTCTCTCATTGAGCTGTCAAGTCTCCAGATGCAGATGGTGGCTTGGAATTACCTGAGCAGCTGAGGCTCGGGAAGTTTCTTGGAACATGGGCAGTTTTTGCTGCTGAAGGTGTCCCCTCCTGGGCAATGCCAGGCTAGAGCTGCCCTGTCTTGCAGGCACCCGGTGCCCTGGCTCCTCTTGCCTTGGCACTCTGGGCAAGGAGTGATGGTGATGGTTAACCTGTGCCCATTGGCAAAGAGGGGGAGAAGGTGGGGAGAAGGTCCTCTCCTGGAGAGGCAGCTGTGCAGCTGAGTTTGCCTGTAAGACCCCACTGTGAGGAGGGGACCCTGTGCAGGCAGGACATGCAGCCATGGCTGGCACGGATGGCATGTGGAGCTGCTCTGCAGAGCATGACATCTCCTGGAGTGCCAACCCTGCAGCCCCTCATCATTAGAGGCCACCACAGAAATGCCTGATGGGACCAGAGGTCAAGAGAAAGGAGACTCCAGGGATGCCTGAACAGCAGTGATGTCTGAACAGCCCATGGGGGCTGTCATGCCGTGATCTTGGAAGTCATTTGCAGCAACAGGGGGGTCTGGCTGCAGATATGCAGATTCAGAGGAAAAATTAAACAAGAAACAGGACCCTATCTAGCCCCTCTAATCCAGCTCTGAGTGCAGATCTGCGCTGCCTCTCCCCTCCAGCAGTCACCAGAGGGAACTGGCCATCATTCCCTGTATTTGCAGGGAAAAGAAGAGATGCAATTTAGTCTGCAGGAGGCAAAATTAATACTGTGTTTTTTCTAATCTGGCCCCAGCATGGGACTAAATAAAAGTGTTTGAGGAGTGAGCAGAGCTGTTTACCTGCAGGAGTGGAGCTGCATTAGCCATGTAAATGTGCACTCTGGGCCCGTGTCATTTGTATTTCTGGCAGGGATCAGCTCCTGCCTTAAAGGGCTTTTAAATCTGCTGCAGATTAATAATGCAGTCAGTGCTTGAATGCATCCTTCTTCCTGAGAGTGGAGAAGGCATTTTGGCTGGAATTCGATCCTCTGAAGCAGATTTCCCTGCGTGTGCCCGGGGCTGGTGCAGTGCCCAGGGGGCAGTGGGGCCGTGGGATGAGCTGGTTCTGGGGTGAGGGTCTGCGCTCCTGAGGGTTTTGCCCTGAAAGAGCTGCCTGCTGACTTGAGAGGCAGCTTCTCTGGTTTGGAATGGAGAACTCTGAGGCAGGAGCTGCCTGGGATGGTGCCCAGGGCATGTTCTGTGGTGGGATGTCAGTAACTGGTGAGGGAGGGGAGAGGTGGCTCTGTTGGGCACAAGCAGGGCAGGGCACAGAGGCGTTTGGTGCCCTCACTGAGGGCAGGTTTTGGATACAGTGGATCATTCCAGGGAGGGACATGGTCCCACATCTAGTTTTATGCCTGTTCTGCTGCTGCTCTGCTTAATCAAGAGGAGAAAACCCACGCACAAGGGAATGGAGTTTATAAAATCAGGCAGAGTGGTGAATAATTTAATGTTTGCTTTTTCAGAATAGAGGCAATGTTAGGGGAACTTAAAATATTGATGGGAAACACATTTTTTTCACAGTGTGAAATGCTTTATAGCCTGTGTGATTTTCTTTAATGCTTTTTAAACCTGTTTGAGGCTGGTGCCTGCTTTTCTGGCATGTACTATGGGCTCTGCTCTGCAGCCTGTTCCTGAGTGGGATTTTTCCTGATGACTTTGTTAACAGTCAAGACCACACGTTCAGGTCTCTCCAGTCCATTTGCTGGATTCAGAGGTACAGGAGGGCAGTTGTGTGATATTTTATTGATGAGAATCATGTAACACAGCAAGGAGCACTTAGCTTAGTTTACAGGAGCCGGACTCGAGGCAAGAGTTGGGGGAACCTTCACCACAAGTGGGTGTTGCCAGTGCTGGCCCTTCACCAGCACACAGGCAGAGCATCACTGACCTTCCTGCCGTGCTTCGTGCTGGGGGTGAGTTCCCTCCCTGTTCCTTATGCAGGGACAGTTCAATGTCTCCTTCAAGGCCAACTCTGGGGCCAGTGAATTCACTGGGGGATTATGTCTGATGATGTCCCAGGCCACGGGGTGGGTCACAGTGGAGGGAGCCACGTGTGGGCATTGGGAGCTACGTGGGAGCCCCTTTGGCTTCGCTCACACTCTTATCAGAAGCCAAAGGGACTTGGAATCAAGGAGCAAATCACCATGAATAAAACATAAGGAGGACTTTTTTCTTCAGTGAAGATTAATGAGCCTAGTAATAAATACAAAATTTCACAGATACTTAAGTTTGCTTTCCAGGGACTTGTTCCTCTCCACAGGCATCTCTGTGGGACAGAGACGGGTCCAGCAAATGTCCTGATTTCATGGGAAGTGGGACAAGCTGGAAACAGTCAACATCCCCATGTACCTTTTGCTGTGCCTGAGGGTCGTGACCAGCCTGCACAGGCTGGAGACAGTTTTGGAGCCAAACCTGGTTAAAATGGGAGTCATTGACAAGTGCATCTTGCAGTGGATGAACTAAATGGGTTCACGTGTGTCAGGGAGGGAGCTGCAGCGTGGAGCACGTGCTGACCAGAAATACACAGCCAGCTCCTGGGGCACAGGCTGTGCTCAGAGCAGGGCAGGCGGGCAGGAGGCCCTCCCATACTCCCAGCTGTTTGTTGGCATGGGGCAGATCCAGTACCAAGTGGCTGAGGAGGCCTTGGTATGTCCCATCAGCCCTCCTGATCAAAGATTGCATTTTGTCTTTCCCAGAAATCCTTAGCAGGGGTTCAGAGCTCAGGATGTGAGCCAGCGCTCAGATGTCTCTGCAGCACTGAGGGCAGAGGGTGCTGTTAGGATTTTTGCCAGTTTTCCATTGGAGTGTTCCTGACTGTTCACAGATTACAAAGCTACTGTGTTTTACCACCATCTTCTCCCATTGGATGGTCACCAACTTGAAGTTATTCCAGTCCTGATTCAGAGAGAAACAACTGCAGAAGCTGCACACTCTGCAACTGTTTAAATTTTTGAGGGTTTTACTGAGGCAGCACAGCAGTCACTGCCCCTTTGCTCTGCACTTTTCCAGCACCAAATCCTGTCACCGACATCCGCACAGATAAAGTAGAGCAGAAGAGCGTCTCCTTGTCGTGGCAGGAGCCAGGCTTCCCCAACGACACCGAGTACGAGGTCAAGTACTACGAGAAGGTACGTGCTGGGCACCGACTCGGGCTCTGCTTGTGCCCCGGTCGACTCTGGATCCTTCTCTTGCCAGCCAGGTCTGCTCTCAGGAGCACAGTACCGGGCACTGCATGTGCCCCCCATCCTGGTCCCATCACCCACCCACTGTGTGACACCAGCCAGACAGGACTGTGACACCACAGCAAATTCCTGCATCCTTGAGAAGACGGCCTCTGTGTTCCCAGCCTGCTCTCTGGGACAGTGGTGGATCTTGTGCTCTGCACTGGTTTAGGACCGAGGGCCATGAACCTGCTGCTGTAGTGAGCTGTGAGTGGCCCTTCACACAGGAGAAGTGACAGTCTCTTGATTTTAAAAATTGCTGCTTTTTGACAGGTACAGTGGGTTGGGAATTTTAAAAGAAATACCGGTGGGCAGAGCAAGGGCAAGACTCTAAATCAAAATAAATGCAGTTTATGACACAGTTCTGCAAATTACCCTATCTGCGTGTGCTCAGGCTCGTTATGGAGCTGACGGCGTGTCAGGCACACTGCGCAGGTGACGTGTCAGTGTTCTGTATTTAGAAACCAGCTACCGTGAAGCTGATTCATATTAATGTGATTTTCAGCATCTGATAGATTTGAGAGGAGGGATCTGTGGGGGAGGGCAAATGCTGGAGCCCGAGATGGTAATTCCTGTGCAAATGGGCTGCAGCAACACAATACTTGGGGTATGAAATGAGGATCCGTCCTGCTTGGGTAGGAAATTTAACATAGTTTAGCAATTGTTCACTGAAATGAGGCTCTTGATGCTGACATGAAAATCAACATTTGTTCCTAATCTTTGCTTTTAAAGCTTTTGCTTTAACTGTGGAGATTCTAGAGGAAAAGTATATCAAATGGAAAACACATTTGTTAGCAATGTGAGTGGTGCAGTGAGTGACTGCTGCCCATGCCAGACACGGGGCTGGGACACTGTCTGTGCTGGACCTGGGGCTGGGACACTGCCTGTGCTTGTGCCAGACTGGCCTGGGGTGCTCCTCGGGGCTCCACCTGCCAGCTGTGATCCCTCACTGTTTACCAGTCTATGTGGATTTACTCCAGGGCTAAATGACTGCAGCAGGGGAGCAGGACAGGGCCGGACAGTGCCACAGCTGAGCCCTGGTGCAGGGGGAAGGAGCCATGCAGGATGACACAGCTGCTCTCCACCACCCCATCCTCCCCCGTTCTCATAGCACCTCATCCAGCTCTAGCTGCCATTTTCTGTGACCTTCCCATGTAATTTCTATTAATGAGACATCCAGTGAAGGTATGGTTTCTGTTGGAGCTTGGATGCTTGGACAGGCTTCCTGACAGGGCCCAGAGGCAAGGATGTGGCTGTGCTGTGCCAGCTCCGCAGCACAGCTGTCGGTCCAGCTCCATCTCAGGTATCTCATTATTTCACAGGATCAGAGAGATCAAAGTTACTCAACTGTGAAAACCACATCAACGGCCGTGACGGTCAATAACCTGAAACCTGGTACCCTCTATATCTTCCAAATCCGAACATCTTCCTCTCCAGACTATGGGAACTACAACCCTGGCATTGAAGTGGAGACACTGGCAGAATGTAAGTGCAGCAAGGCTCGTGTCCCTGTCCCTATCAGGGCTCTGAGCTGGGCCATGGGGATGCTGCGCTCACAGCTCCTGCCCCAGCTGCTCCTGGTGTTATAGAGCAGCACCTGTTCCTCTGGTTCTGCTGCTCCAGGTCTAAGGGCATGTACTGCCCAGGAACCTGTTGTCCTTGCTTTTTCCCGCTGGATTTTAATGAGTTTGGTCTTGGTGCCCTGCCTGTCCTGGGGGTTCCTGTCCTGGCTCTTTTCAGTGCAGTGTCAGTGAGGGCAGCAGCTCTCTGGTGTGGAGACTGGGACAGTCTCTGCTCTTTGGCTGAGATTACCCAAAAATATGCTTAACACGTGACTGCTCCCCCTTCCCTTCCACCCTGCTGCTGCCCTGGCTCAGTAGACAGTTGGCTTGTCCTCTGCTTGGCTGGTTCAGGGCAGTCAGCATCAGTGTTGTCTGCTGGGGCTTTTCCTTTTCAGTTCCCATTCATAACTGTGGTTCAGAAGCATCTTATTTCACTAAAAGACGGCTGGAGGGGGAATGTTGGGCTTCAGCACAATCCCCCACCTTGGCTGGAAGCGCAAGCCTGAGCTGGCTGACTCAGTACGACTCCTGCAGATTGTGCTTAACAGGGCTTTAAATTGCCTCCATTTGCCACACAGAAGATGTTTCAGAATGAATTGAAGCCAATAAAAATTTTATAGAGAATGTAGCTTTTTAATACCCCTGTTTGCAAAAGCAGGAAGAGAAGAGCTAGTGTGATGAAGGAAAACTATTTGTAAGCCATAAATTTTGATATGTCCCTCTGATAAACAGGAATCTTCCTCAGCTCTGATTAACAAAACCAGGAGCTAGTGCAGCAGCACTGGATTGCTCCATCTGTGCCTGCAGCACTGCCCAGCATGTTGGGCTGATCCCACCAGCTTGAGTTCATAAAGCTGAACCAGAACATGAATCGTTGTGAGGATGGTGAAAAGCAGGCGGGTGGCTGGTCCCACGGCCCTGCTGGCTGCAGGATGTGGTCAGGCCATGGGAGCAGTGACCAGGGTGGTCCCTCTCCTCAGACCTGCCCCAGGGCACGTAGCTGACCGGCTCTGCTTCCCTCCCACAGTGACAGTGGCCTCCAGTGAGCAGAACCCCGTCCTCATCATTGTGGTGGTGGCCATTGCAGGGCTGACAGTGCTGGTGTCCACTGTGATCGGTGTGATGGTCTGGAGGAGGTGAGCGGGGCTGGGTATGGACCAGGGGGGTTTGAGCTGGGGCAAGGGATGCTGCCCAGGTGTTGGAATGCATCTTCATTCTCTTTGCAGGCAGTGTGGGTACAGCAAAGCCAGCCAGGATGGGGATGAGGAGCTGTACTTCCACTGTAAGTGGCTGGTGCGACTGTGGGGATCCCTGAATTTATTGCTGTTAATAACCCAGCTCCCACCAAAGCAGCCCTGAGTCCTCACTTTTGAAGTGTTGTTGTCCTGCATTATCCAGAGCAGGGGCAGGCACAGGAAGGCTCTCTGGGGACTGTGGGCTTGTCAGCTCCATGAGCCAGTGTCTGTCCTTCCCGTGTGCGGATCACTGCATGCCAGAGGAAATGGGGATATTTGCAGCCTTCCAGGGGGTGCAGGAATTGTTCTGTTAGCTTCTTACAAACGTGAGCAAACAGCCTTGTTTTCTGGGGCTACTCTGGATTATTGAGCAGCAATAATTTTACAGACAACAGTTGTCAGAGGGAATTCAGATGTCAGGATTGATGAGTTTTTTTGATTCCTGGCATATGCCAGTGCACACGTGCTCTTCTGCTCCCCAAAGCACTTCAGGAGTAGCAGAGCCTGCCTTGGCTGTTTCAATTGGCTTTGGAGGGTGGGAGCTGCACCGGAGCAAAGGGGTCACTCTCCTTTACCCAGGGGTTGTGACAGTGGAGCAGAGCAGTTGGGTTTGCTTAATCTCAAAAAAACCCTCTTAGAAACCTTAGAGCCAAGTCTTTTGCTTTGCTTATAGAAAGGTGGCACGTTGGTCCTGCCCACAGCCCTGGAAATGGATAAGCTGGGAGTGTCTCCCAGGATGGGTGGGGGGAAGCTCTGCTGAGCCCTTCTCATCTGCTGTTTCTGTCTTTCCTGCAGTTAAAATACCGACCAGGAGGACGTACATTGACCCCGACACCTGCGAAGACCCCATGCAGGCTGTGCACCTCTTTGCCAAGGAGCTGGATAATGCCAGCATAAAAATTGAGAGAATCATCAGGACAGGCAAGTTCTGCGGGGTGGTGGCCATGCCAGGGGCTGTGCCTGTGCCCAGCCAGAGCACTCCCCTCTCACTCCTGGCATTCTGGGCCATGGCAGTGCTGTGACATTGCTCCTGTCTCAGGGGCACCTGCCTGCAGTGGAGGTTACAAGTGGGGGTGGCGAGGATTTTGTCTGGGAGCTTGGTTCCACATTCCTGGTGTTTTCCTGAGACACTGAGCACAGCCAAGCGAGTGCCATGTGGACCAGAAGGCATCAGCAATTACCTGCATCTGAGCAGTTTGACAGCAACATGAAAACTATTTATAAATATGTGAACCTAATGATTTATTGATTTTCATCAACTTCACTCCCTAAAATTTAAAAGCAAATTAAAACCCCTGCCCAAGCCTTAGAGCCTTAATGGGTACTGTGTGCCAGAATGTGGGAAACACGATCATTCTTTGTCATTTCGTTTCCTAAAGAGAAATTCAGCTGCAGCAGCAGCAGAGGTGGAGAAAGGGAGGAGGGAAGGGCTTTTCCTGCAGCTGAAGGACAGTGTTGAAGGGGAGAGGACACTGAGGAGGGGACAAGGTTGTCTCTGAGCTGTGGCATGGAGCAGCTCAGATGAACCCCTGTACCTTTCAGAATCAAATTGGTGTTTGAAAAATCAGGAAATAAATTAGTCAGGAAGACGTTTAAATCTAAGGAATTTGGAGGTGTGTTTGTCTCACTGCTGATCCAACAAGAACCTGATTTTCAAATCAATAAAGCTATTCATAGCTACACACTTTTTGCTGTAAAGCCAATATTGGCTTTTTATGTTGGGAATTCCACAGCTCCTGTTGTGCAGCATGTGGCTCTGCAGTGGGATGTTCCCCCTCAAGCACTGCAGGAGCCCTCTGGCCCCGTGCTTGGCTCCTTGGGAAGAAGGCCCTGCACATGTCAAGCTGGGAGGCAGAGCAGCCAGGCTCTGGAGCATGAGCTCAGTGACAAGGGGTTAATCCTCTTCCTGTGAGATAAAACACAATATGCACTGGAGCAGAGCGTGGAGAGAACACCTGAGGGGCTCTGGAGAAGGGCCAAGGGTGATCCAGGGCAGGTCCTCGGGAAGGGCAGGTGCTGAGCAGCCATGGACTTGTTTAACCCATCTCTCTGCTGCACAGGAGAGTTTGGGGAGATGTGCCGGGGGTGCCTGAAGCTGCCCAGCAAGCGGGAGCTGCCCGTGGCCATCCAGACGCTGCGGGCAGGCTGCTCGGAGAAGCAGCAGCACTCCTTCCTGGCTGAGGCCTGCACCATGGGCCAGTTTGACCACTCCAACGTCATCCGCCTGGAGGGGGTCATCACCAGAGGTAGGGGGGTCCCGGGAGGCTCCTGTGCAGGAATGAACTCGTGCTGCTGCATTGGAGCGGTGACCTGATGCTGGAGGTCCAGTTGGCTCCTGGGAGACCAGATGTTCCCACGTGTATCAGCTGGTTTTGCTTTTTGATGATTAATAGAAAGCTTCCAGCTAGATTAATAAATGCAGGTAGTGGGACTGGCTTAGCAGCCGAACCCGTGGACTTTTAATAAAAGCAAATTGAAGTGAGATTCTGTCAGTAAAACAGATGAGACTGACTGCTCTGGCTCTCTCCCATGAGTGTGTGTGCTGAACCAGGCTCCATATGCAGCAGTTAAATGGGTATTCATGTAAATCCAAAGGAACTGGAGCACGTGTGCTAACTAGGCTTTTTATTAGGAAAAGAAGTATTCTGGCTGAGCTGGGTGCTTTTGCTTTCACTGGGCTGTGCTGTCCTTTGTGATGTGGTTCAGAGTCTTGATGAAAGGAATTTCTGATACTGGAATCCAGTAGGATCCTACCTGGGAATGACAGGAAAGCCTTGGACCCGCTGCTCCTTGCAGCCTGGCCAAGATAAAGTCCTTGTCTTCTCCAAGGCAATGGAGGGATTGGCACCTGGATTTCTAACCCCTCTGGTGTCCAGACTGCCTGAGTGATGGTGGTACTCACACCATGCTCCTTGTCTGTCTGTGCAGGGAGTACCATGATGATAGTGATGGAATACCTGGGGAACGGCCTGCTGGACTCCTTTCTCAGGGTGAGTGCTGGGGATCTGCCCAGCTCAGGCTCTGCTGGCTGTGTCCCCATTGCTCACCTTTGGCTTTTCCTCCTCTGCTTTCAAAGAAACACGAGGGGCAGTTGACGGGCTCGCAGCTCGTCTGCATGCTGCAGGGCATTGCCTCTGGCATGGCATACCTGGCAGAGATGGGCTACGTGCACAAAAGCCTGGCTGCACACAAGGTCCTTGTGAGCAGCAGCCTGGTGTGCAAGATCACTGGGTTCAGACGGCCACAGGAAGATAAGATGGAAACCATCTTCTCCACCATGGTGAGCTGCATTTCCACATTCAGTTGTCAACACTTTTTCTAAGCTCCCGTTTCCTTCCTTGAGTATGAATGGGGCCTCTGCACCTTCAGCTTCTCTCCCAGATAGAAATCCAGTGTGTTTGGGCAGGGAACTGCACAGCAGCAGCCCAGCACCACGCCTATTCCACTGCCTGGCCACGCCCTGCTGTGCCGGTATGGAGCCTCCTGCAGAGCCACAGGATGGACAGCCCAGCAGGAGCCCTGGCTTTTCCCACTGTGCTGCAGCAGGGCTGTGTGGCTTTGGGGTCAAGGTCTCCCTGCTGTTAATTACAGTTAGCAGTGGTCTCTGTCACCTGCTTCCCCAAGTGTGTCTGCAGAGGGCTCTGCAGATGCCAGCATGGGGATGGTTCATTACAGGAGAACAAGTCAGGGCAAAGGGACTTGTGTTTGTGCAGGTCTGAGGTGGTTTTCATTAAATATTAATGTATAAAATGCCATCAGCTCTTCCTGGGGACATTCTCCTCTCCCATTAATATTTCAGGACTTGCACTCCAATGTAGTGTACAGTTGCACTGTCATTTTAAACAAACTGAGGCAAAAGTTTTCTCAGTAGTAAACGTGCTCATGGCCCGTGGGTTTGTGGTGCCAGGTAGGGCACGTTACCAATAAATGGCCACCTGGGAATTGCTGGCATTGGCCACGTCCCGCTGGGCGAGTGCGTCATTCCTGCCCTTCTGCCCGTCCAGCGTGGGAAGAGCCTGGTGCTGTGGTCAGCCCCCGAGGCCATCCAGTATCACCACTTCAGCCCGGCCAGCGACGTGTGGAGCTTCGGCATCGTCATGTGGGAAGTCATGTCCTACGGCGAGAGACCCTACTGGGACATGTCCCACCAGGACGTGAGTGCCCGCGGCCGCGCGGTAGATGACGGTGTGGTGACTGCTGATGGTGTGTGGTGGCTTTGTGGCACACAGAGGAGCTGCTGCTGCTCCTGGGCGGGGTGTGGGGAGGGAGGTTTGCCCCAGAATTTGCCTTTGATTTGCATTGCAGCACCTGACCCCAGCCCCTCACGTCTCCCTCACTGCAGGTGATGAAGGCTGTGGAGGACGGGTTCCGCCTGCCCGCCCCAGCCAACTGCCAGCCACCCCTCCACCAGCTGATGCTCCAATGCTGGCAGAAGGACCGCAGCCAGAGGCCCAAGTTCTCTCACATCCACAACGTCCTCAGCAAGCTGGTGCAGAGTCTGGAGCCCCCGAAGTGCCCCAGCTCCACGTGCCCCAGGTGACCACTCTCTTGCCGTGCCTGCCCGTCCCCCCGCTGCTGTACTGTGCCCTGCTCCCTCCTCACCACCCGCTCTGTTGGCAGGTCCCATGGCACATCCATCCCCTTCTCCGAGCAGACCTTCTCAGCCTTCCCATCTTTCAGCTCTGTAGGCGAGTGGCTGGAAACGATAGAAATGGGCAGGTACAAAGACAACTTCACTGCTGCGGGCTACTGCTACCTGGAGTCAGTGGCCAGGATGACAACCCAGTAAGTGACCTGGTTTTGTGGCTGTTACCTTGTGTCGTGGGCACAGCGAGATCAGTGTTTCCTTCCCCTGCAGAGAGCAGAGCCCAATCCAGTGTGATTTACTGATAAGCTGTTGTGCCACAGCACAGGGTGATGGGGCTGGAACTGTCCCATGCTTGGCGTGCTACAGGCTCCTGTGAGCCCGGGATTCCTGCTGAGTGTCAGTATTGCTTCAGCTGGGACAAAAGGTTGGGGATTTCTTACTCCTGCATGTCTGGAATCTGTGCTGCCCTTGCCTGGGAGCAGTCGGTGTCGGGGCACGTGGCAGTCAGGGCTGGTTTGTCCTGGCTGACGTGGGGCTCATTTTGCAGAGACATCCTCAGCCTGGGGATCACGCTGGTGGAGCACCAGAAGACCATCCTGAGTGGGATCCAGACCCTCCGGGCCCAGGTGATCCAGATGCACGGCCGAGGAGTGCAGGTGTGAAGCAGTGCCCTGCAAAGGTGCAGAGCACCAGCCTGGCACTCCTGGGGAGGAGCTGCCCACTCGCCCCAGCCAGCCCTGTCTGTGAAACCTGGTGGTCTCAGGTGGGCTGTGGGAATATCTGGGTGCTGCCAAATATGTCATTCCATGTAGCAAGAGAGCAGGGCTTCCATCCCCTGAGCTGGGGCAGCCCAGGATTCCTGGGATAATGTGGTGTGCCTGGGTGGACGTGGCTCTCCCTGGCACTGTTTTGTAAGATGAGTCAAACTGTAGTGATGCCATTTTAGGTGATAATTGAGTTCACAGGGTGGGATGGACTTTTGTGCACTGTCTTAATCCAGAGCTGATGTTTCTGTATCTAGCATTCTGCTGGTGAATCCATGGATACTTTTATACAACCTGACAGATCCCAGCAACCCCACAAGGAGCTTTTACTGCTTTTATTTTTAGAGAGCAGAGCACAGCTCTCACCCAGCTCCTGGGAGGTGACTTTCCCCATCTGTGCTGAAGGAAAGTCTTTCCCAGCCGCATCCCTTCTTCTCTGAGAGTTACTTCACTGAGTGTTTGACACCTCAGTTGGTGTCTCTGATAAAGAGCAGAGCAAATGGTGCTGCATCCAAGCAATCCAGGGCACATCAGGCAGTCCAGGGCACATCCACACTTTGTTTTGTGAGCACAGTGCTGCCTGCCTGGCACACTGGCAGCTCCCATGGCTGCAGCCCAATCCCTGACGAAGACATAAATAGCATCTCCTTAATAATACAATTTCCTTGAAGTTAGTTTATTAAATGTGTCTCTGCAGCCCTGTACAGAGTTTTGTAGGGCATTTATTATCATCCATAAGTATTGCAAGTGAATTATTAATGCTGAAAGGCAAAGATTTACAAACAGGATGAAGGCTGTGGGAGATGCTCACAGTGAGGCTGGAAGTCTGCTCCAGTCAGACCTTCCTGTTAGCCTGCTCCCAGAGGATGGGGATCTGAATGAGGATTGAGTGAAGGGCCCTGAGGCAGCCCTTGGGTCCAGCACAGTGATCGCTCTGCCCGCACACACTGTGAGCAAAACAAACTCTCTCCTTCCCACCCCCTCTGTAGTTCAAACAACACTCCCCAATGTCTCTTGGTTAGAGGTTTTAGCAGAAATAAATTGTCTGGCCCATGTCCAGTCAGGTTGGTCACTTGCCATCCCCCTGTTTTCCACCCTGAAGAGGAAGAGCAGTGAACTGAGCCCTGCATTTGGTGAAATGCCCAATCCCAAGGATCAAGTGCAATTTATGTGTTCTTCATGTTTACATTTTATCTATAGAGAAAGTATATTACAGATCTCTAGGCAGGGGGTTGAACCAGTTTGATTCCAGGTCTTCTCCCCCTCTCCCTGCTCATCCTGTCCGTCGGGTGCAGGAGCTCCCCTGGGAAGTGGCTGCTGGAGGAGCTGGCTCCAGGCTGGTGCAGCTGTTGTCAAGGAGGCTTGGGGACATGCAGGACTTGGTGATGAGGTGATAGTGCCTCAGTCTGGGCAACAGATCTGGCCATGAGCAGGCAGTGATGTGTGCCCTCAAACCCCCCAGGACAGACACTGTCTCCAGAGTTAGGGATGCGAGGAGGGCCAGCTGTGGATGCCACGTGTGGCTGCACTCAGAGCTGCTGGGATCTGCTCCTCTGTCCGTACAGATGCTGCCCAGCTGAAAAGAGATAGACCTCAGCTCAGTTATCTATAGTCATGGCCTTTTCCCTGGGCTGCAGTGGCTGGTGGTTGGCTGGGGGCCGTGGGTCCTGTGGGAAACAGCCGTGACTGCGGGCAGGGGTCCCACAGGAGAGGAGTTCTGGGACGGGCTCTAACTCGGCAGAAACATCAGTCATTGGCTTTCCCAGCCTCTCCTTCAAGAAAGGAAAGGAAAGCCCACAATGGAAACATGCTCCTAGCCCAGTTTCTTGCAACAATAAACACTTTTAATTAAGCTCCTTGCCAACATGGAATAACAAAATGAGTAAATTAGACTATAGATTGTTGTTATGATTTTAAAATTAACTTGCATCCTCTCAGACCCTCTCCTTGGGGAAGTGGTATAATTAAATTAATTAGCAATGCTGTTTTGGAGCTGCTCAACCAAGGGAAATGCCTCAAAACGATTCTGGTCTCTTCCTATCCAGCCTCTAGCACAGTGTGAGGCTCCTGCCTCCTCCCCGGGCTGGGGGAGTCCCAGTACTGTGGGAGCAGCACCTGCAACACCCCCCTCGCATGAAACCAAACAGGAATCAAGTTGGTTCATCTTCAGATGCTTTTATATTCATTAGCCACCTGTTAAATACTGTAAATACACACTCAAGAAGTCAATATATATTTTTATAAGTTTGAGATAAATGTAATATAATATCACAAGAGACACTGTGCATCTCATGTTTGAGCTATAGTCAGACATCTCCAGGGAATCTCAGTTGGTTTGAAATATTTAATAATAATAATAATAATAACAATAATAAATGTAATAAAAATCTATTGACATTTTTGTTAATTTTGTATTTATTGAACCATGACTGAAGATGGCAATAAAAAGATATCTAAATACCTGAGTAAAACCAACCACTAATCCTGCCCTGGCTTGTCTGTGTGGGTCATTTCAGTGTTCTGGGGGGAAGTGCCACTTTAGCAAGGGTGGCAGGTGGCAGGTAAGGGACAGTTTTAATAGCAGCTAGGTGTGAAGTGATGTCTTGTTTTGTTAAATAATGTGTATGCCAAGGTGGGAGCCTGTGCTCCAGCTGTAGAGTGGCTAGAGGGGGTGATTTCTTGCTATTGACAGTTCATAGTGGGGACAAAAACATCTACTTTGCTTTGCTAGTGTGTGTTGTGTGGACAGAAAGGTGCATGGCCTGGCCTGTGGGGCCAGATGCTCTTTGGGCAGGTTGGAATCCCTCCCATCACCCCAAGGACCAGATAACCATGGAAGTGCTTGCAGTGTGGAGCTGTCAGTTCAAGTGCAATGGTCAGTCTGATGCAGGGGCTGGTGTGTGAGTGTGGGGATGCTGCTGAGCAAGGGGAAAATGCTGCAGAGTTCCTGTGAGCAAGCCATGTAATTAATTGTTCAGTTGAGTAAATGAGAACTGTGTGTGGCCAGCACATGAAATGCAAACTCTGCACAGTGTTATTTAGAAATTATTTGATGCGACTCTCACTCGTTCACATCTCTTTTTCCCAGGCTGCTCAATGCCCAGGAACAGGCACAGGAGCCCAGGTTGGTGCAGTGACAGCAGTGACAGCTGCTGGGAAAGGACTGAATGGGTGCTTAGAATGGGCAAAGTCTATTTGCCTTCTGTTGGTCAATTAATTCAGGCAGCCTCAGCTCGGAGCCTGGCCAGGGCTGTACTGGCACTATAAAGAAATAATTAGAGCTCTGGAGCAGGGCGATGAACAGCAAATTCTCAGTCACAGCCAAGCAGAGGCAGATTTTACCCAGTTATTGGCAGCTGTGCCTCCTGTGGGCTGTGGCAATGGGTTTGTCTCTCTTCTGTGACCTTCCTGGCACCCCCCTGTGCCAGCCCTGCACCAGCCTTGCACCCCGTGCACCCCACTCATCCCCACACTGTACCAGAGGATGCAGCTCTGGTGACAAATGGGGATCAATGAGCTGTTATGGCTCAGCCAGGGAACCCCAAGGTGCAGCAGTGCTCAGTCAGGGATGGCCTCAGCACTTGGCAGGTGCTGCTCGTATGGAGGATTTTTTAAAATAAAACTTTGATTGCATGGTGCTGATGAAAGCATTTGCCACAGTGTTTGGTCAGCCCCACCAGTGGCTCCATGTTTTGGGGAGGGCAAAGGAGGAGCCAGGGCTTCTCCTCTTACCCCTCACTCCCACTCGGCAGCCTCAGACACAAAATCCATCATTTTCCCTGCTCCTCTTCTGGACATTCCCAGCAGTGAGGCTGCACAGCTCTGTCTCTGCTGTGATGGCTGGTGAGGCCAGGACGAGCCACTGCAGCCCTGACAGCAGCGTGCTGGGGTCAGACAAGCCTGGCCTTCCTGGCATGTGTCCCCCTGCCCAGGGAATGCTAAAAGAGCCTGGCTCTGGAGGAAGAGCAAGGTTTGAATACCAATGACTGCTAATTACCAGGAAAAGCAGGTGCCATCTATCATCGTAATCAGGGATCTCTCAGTTCAAGTGTTGCCAGGACAGATCCTTCTTTCCTCCTCATATTCACCTCCCACGGTCTCGGTGTGCCTGAAGAGCCCTGCACAGGCTGCAACACGGCCAGACCCCTCAGCTCTTCCTGCCTCACAAGGGATGGGCTCCCAGTGCCTGGCCAGGCCAGACCCCTCAGCTCCTTCTGCCTCACAAGGAATGGGCTCCCAGTGCCCCCCAGGCTGCCCCGGTGCACCCACCTCGACCAGGGACAAGGTGAGTGCACTTGTGCCAGCTGTTGAGGGATGCCAGGGGTGAGGCAAGTGCTGGGGTTTGTGGCACATCCCAGTTGAGGCAGCCTTGGTGCAGGGCTGGGTGACCCTGGCACGGTGCTGTGAGACACTGGCACAGGGCTGGGTGCAATCCAGCAGCACCCACCAGCCTTGCCGTGGGTGACCACAGTTGCCTCTCCATTCGTGGCTGCCTGCTGACAGCAGGGACATCTGCACAGCAGCAACAGCCACCTGGAAGGCACAGGAGACATTTAATTGCACAATTATAAATGTCTTTGGCCTTTTTATCTCGCTGAGGCTGACAAGCACCTTCAGCATCAAACAAAGAGCTGCCGTTATCGCTCGGCACAGCGGCTGCTCCTGGGCAGCTGCCACCCCTGAAGGGGCACAGACAAAAGCAGAGGAGCTGTGCTTTGTCAGCAGGTCTGTACTGGTCCCAGAGCCACTGCTGTGGCATGGGCTTGGCCATCACTGGGGAAGCAGGAGCTGCCCTTTTCCTGCCATCTCTGGAGCCCCAACAGCAGTGGCAAAGGGAAAAGAGGAGAGATGGGAAGTTGTTCTGAGGTTTCTGGAGTTTCTATTACCATGAAGAGCACTTACAGGGTATTCTCCCCAGGCACCTGCCCCCACAACCCTTTTTTTCAGGATGGTGTCTGACTTCGAGGACGTCGGTAATTAAAAGGTCATTTTAATGAGCTGTGATCTGTTGGCAGATCAGGCTGTCACGAGTCAGTCAGACCAGGAGGACTGTTGCACAACTGTTTACAGAGTGCTCTGCAAATGGGCACTTCTGGTAGGACTGGGTAATTCAGGTTTTTCTTGCAAGTCCCTTCTTCATAATGAAGTTTGTTCCCCATTGACAAGTTCCCAGGGGAATGTGGCATCTCTGTTCACCAGGGGTTAAACAGAGTGCTCAGGTGTGATGGGGCAGCAGTGGGGCAGCAGCCAGGATGAGAGGACAGTGGAGCCACATGCTCCTGGTGTCCCAAGCATGGAGGTGGTGGGGCTGTCCCTCCAGGCAGCTGTAGGGATGGCACTCAGCCCTGGGGGTTTATGCTGTGAAATATTTTTAAGTGAATTCTATTAAATACCAGGAGACAAAGAGATTAACAGGGCAATGAAAAGGCTTTTTGTGAGATTTAGGTGCTCCTTGATGATGGCAATTGTGTGTTGGATAAATGGTGGTTTGTGACTGTAAATAGAGGTTCTCAGGGTAATGGAATGTACATCAGGAATGCTGTACATCCCCAGGGAAAAACAGGCTCAGGGACCTCCAAAAGGATAAGAGTTGCCCTGAACCTGTTAAAATCATTGCTAACAGTGTTGTCTCACCTGATGAGAGCCGGGTGGCTCTGCCTCACAGCAATGCATAAATCCCTGCTTTGCCTTGCAGGGAACAGGATGTGTCAGGTATCACATCACACTGCATCAGAACGCCAAGTGGCACAATGAATCAAGCTCCCCAAAATAGAACCTTCTTCTAGAAATAAGCTTGTCACTGTCAATTTAAACTCTTGCCAAAGAAGCAGGATTTGATACAAGTTCCTTTTGCCAGCAATTTACAGAAGTGTGTGGGTTTAATTACTATTTATAACAGCAGGAGTCTAAAGGGAGAGCGGAAGGTGTCTCTGTCCAAATGTGCAACAGGAAACCCAGATCCTTAATGCAGGTCCTGTACAGCAGATTTGGGGAGAGCACAAAGCACAATCCACTCTGAGCACTGAAGGAAAAGGAGCATTTCCTCCATTTCCACTTCCCCAACACCACAGTGGTGACACAGGGAGACTGCTGCCTGCCCAGAGCACTGGCCCCTGCACCTCACCAGCCTGAAGGGTTCTAAGGGGTTATTTAGAGACAAAAACTTACAAAACTCTGTATGGAGGGAAGGGATCCTGCCTGGTCAACACACTGTGAGAAAGGTGTCAGTCTGGCAGCCTCAGGAAGGGCGTTTGTCTGGGAAAAGCCCTGATGTGCCATGCACGGGCACTAATCCCAGCGGCTCCCTTATTCCATCACTGGGAATGAGGCGCTGACTTGTTCCTGGGCTGTTTTCCTGCAAAGACAAAACCCTGCCATGCCCCCAGTGCTGCACAAGCAGGTGCCACCAGCCCTGCCTGGGGAACCTCACATAGGCATGGCCCTGCACCAGCTTGTGGCTGGTGGGACCCTCCGAGGCTGAGCCCAGCAGTGGCTTGGGCTCTGTTATTGATTTGAGGAATGTTTCAAACAGATCATTTGTTTTCATCAGGCACGTGCCCGTGTCTCAGCCCTGCTGTCCCTGACGCAGGTCGACAGCTGTCCTCAGGAATGCTTTAATTGTGTTTTCCTTTGCACAGCTCTTACCTAATGCACTCTGGCCTCATCAGATTAGACACCTCTCGTCCCGGGGATGTTGTCGTGTTTTCAAATGGCTTCAATCAGCACCTCCCAGGCTCTGGTTATTTCTGGATACAATAAAGCTAAACCTCATCCAGGCTGGTGAGTAATGGAGGTGCATCTCCCACCCCCATCCAGCCTGGCTTTAAATTTGCCTGGCTGACAGCCCCTCGATGCTGGCAGAACACAATTAAGCCTCTTGTCTTGCAGACGTTGTCCGCGGTTACACACGGCTCAGGAGGAAGAGCTCAGCAACAGCAACCGGGTTTCTAATGATCTTGTCATTGAGAACAGCACAGAGAGATAAATGAAAGAGTGAGGGAATAGCCAAGATCAAAACTCAAATTTCCAGATGTCCAGAGCACGGCAGGTTGCAGGCTGGCCATGTTTGTCTCCTTAGACCCACGCTGGCACAGCACTTGGGGTGCAGGGACATGTGTCCTCTTAGTGACAGAGAATGAAATGCAGAGGAACAGAGCCCGAGCCCACCCAGCACCAGGTGTGGGGGCTTCTCTCCCGAGCATCTCCAGGCGAGGCTGCTCGTAAATGTCATTTTGCAGAAGCTACTTCCCCTGGGAACCCCCAGGATCCTTCACCAGCTCATGTCTCCACTGCCCAGCTGCAAAGCGGCCACAGCCTCGGGAAGGGAACCGAGGTGGGAAAGGACCAGCTGGACCCCGGGCTCAGGGCAGAGATGTGCTGTGCTCCACTCTCTTGAGGAGGGCTGACAGCTCCAGGATGGTCCCTGTGCTGTGGGATCAGCTCAGCCTTCTGGTTCCCAGCACACCAGTCCCAGACAAGGGCTATCTTTCCCCAGATGCTCTCCCCGGCAGTGGAATTGCCCTGTCTTCTTATCATGAGCCACCACAACACCTGCATTGATTCCTTTCACTCCACAGGCGGTATTTTGACTTCTGGAATTCATCTTACCTAGCAAGGGACTTAAAATATAACCCAGACAATTTCCTCTCCTCATTTTTAATAATCTCTTTCAGCCTTAAATTAGTTTTTGAAAATATATATTGGGATGATAGGTTTTTTATCACAGCTGATGGACAATATCCATCACACCTGTGTCCTACTCCTCACAACACATGCACATTCCTTACAGCAGTCCTGCAGCAATTCTAACAGCACTTAATTCATTACAACCCCGTCACTGCATGCACATGCTCCCCTCAACAATGTCACAGTGATTTGTCACCCAGAGCCCTGTGAGCAGCTCTGGTCCCTCCCTGCAGAGCCACGGTCACTCCTTAAGCCATGGGACGGGATGGAACGGGCCCATTCAAGCATGGCAGGTGGAAGATGCTGCCCTGTCCCCCACTCTGAAAAGTCTGGGAGGTGACAGGTGGAAGAGCAGAAGCAAAAAGACCTTTTCTACCCATGATCCCTTTGTCCACTCGCCGGGCACAGCAAGGCTGAGCCAAAGTGCTGGGGCTGTGCTGGCACATCTTTGCATCCTGAGCCCTGGTGAAATCAAAGGGGACAGAAAGACAAAGCAGGAGCATCTCAGTGGGCTCGAGCCATGCCCTCAGCACTGTCCTGGCCGAGGATCCCACTGGCTGCACGCTCCAGACAGGGGCATTTCCAACTGCACCTTCCATCTGGCATCGATTACTGTCCCATTTCTCGAGCCTTCATTTGCAGTCAGCAGAGGCAGCCGACTGACATTGAGGGAGAACGACTCCTCAGATCTCATCAATCAAGTGCCATCAGGATCCAGCTTCCCAGGCTCCTGGACCACAAGGTCACCCTCCGTGGGAGATAAGCTTTCCAGCTGAAGCAGAGCCCTGCTCCTGCCCCCCTCCCACTGCAGCCCTGACTCTGTCACACGATGGGAGGGGAGAGACCCTGAACTGGAGGCTGTCATTGCTCACCGACCCCTCCATCCTGCCTCAGGGCTCTCAGACCGTTTCAGGGATAAGTGGGAAGAAAATTCACAGTTTTTTTTATTTCAGGAAATAGTTAAATACACAGGAACATCCAATAGCACCAGACTCAGAGCTTTCCCCCAGGGCAGTGTTCAGACTGGGGCTGTAGCCAGGCCCCAGCCCCACTCAGGGAGGGGGTCACAACAGCACCTGAGACCTTATTGCTATTCCCTGTTCTACCCCCCAGCAAAGGAGTTAAATTCAAACTGTGTATGAAGCTCGTGTGCTGCTCTGCTCAGCGTGGCCCTGAACTGTGCACCATGAGCAGGGCTTGTACTTTATGGGAAAGATTGACCCATAACTCTTGAGTTTTCCCTGGAAAGCTGCTCTGGGCTGATGGCTGCAGGGCTGTGTGACCCTGGCACAGCCGTGGAGTGCAGGACTGTGGTTTCTGTTACCAACAGGAACCGTGGCTGCAGCTCCAGGTGCTCCCTGGGGGACCCTTGGGAGGCACAGCCCTGCTCCAGGGGCACTGGGAGCAGAGCCCACGCACGGTCATGCCCTGAACACCTCCCACCTCCTGTCCTCTCGTGCACCCCCTTCCCCAGACATGCAGGAGTGTAACTGCGAGTCGGTGAGCAAATTCTCTGGGCAGGCTAAGCACTCTAGCCTAATTTTTTTCCCTGGTAAAGACGTGTTTAAAGCAGAATCTTGACTTACACGTCTGTAAATACGGAAAATTTTTATTTAGAGCTTAACTAATCGGTGCTTTTAATTAATATGTTCACAGAATTCCATGACAGCAAGGCAGGTGTACATGCAGCTGAGTGGTTTATATTGCCACCTGCAGTTAGGACTTAGAACCTGCCAAAACTTAAATATATTTCCAAATCCATGGTATATAGCTGAGGTCTGCATTACAGTAACATCTTGGATCTCCAAAGGAAAGTCACGTATCAATGCTGTTCTACAAGCTTTCTCCTGTACCACACACTGCACCAAAGAGCCACACCAAGGCCTCAGTTAGCTCTGAGTGCAGCTTGTCCCCATCTCCCTTCTCAACCATGCCAAAAGCAGAACTTTTCAAACATAGCAAAAGTTCCAAAGTCTCAATATCCTTGTTTATAGCCCTGTAAAGAGGCTTAAATCGAGGACAAAGAGGCACCTTTGGAAAGGACAGTGCACCAACTAACAAAGAAACAGGCCTATTTTTAGAAAAAAAAATACTAAACAGAATTAGAGAAGCCAAGTTCTTTGCTCTGAATGCTCTTAACTTGCCAATCAACAGCCTTTCTGCCCACTTGCTGGTCTGCAAACCCAAGAGAACTGTGTCATGGTCTCAGCCTTAAAGGAAATAAAGACTGATTTTTCCTCAAAAATAAAAAAAAAAGGGCAATTTATTTTGATTCCATTACATACAGTACATATCATAGATACAAAAACTAGCTCTTAGCTTTCATTCTGTAAATTAATGAAAGGAACACAAATGAGAAGAACTAAATGAAGGTAGCAGTCCTAAATGTAACACGTATTTGCAGAGGGATGTCATCGCTCACTGACTTCCATCCACGGGTTTCTTTGCCTCGCTGCAAGCCTGGGCGAGACAAACCTGCAAGGAAAGAGAGATCAGTCAGTGCTCAGACAGTGGTGCAGCCCAAACACCCCCAGCTCTGGCCCAACGGACAACACTCTGTTTTCCAGAGCACTGACAACAGTTCTTTTCCCCAGTGTGTATTCAGCCAGATGTGATGTAAAGCCCCTCCCTCTCCTTCCCTGCTCCGACATGAACCAAAATACAAGACAAGGCCAGGCAGGGAATCAGCGGTTTCTATTGCAGCTCAGCAGTCCCCTGACTGATGACAGTGACAGCACTGCCTTACAGCTTCAGGTCATGGCTGCCAAAAACACCCGGACTTACTGACAACTTCTTCATGAGCCCCCGGGCCTTGGGGTTCAGCTGAAGAAAATTCTTCTTGGTCAAATCTTTTGCTGTCAAACGTATGCTCTGTGGAAACAAACCCAAATCTTAGGTTTTCTTTTGGTCAGCTGCAGCAGCTTGAGGCAGCAAAAAAATAAAAAATAGAAGTAATTACATCTAAGCATAATAGGAGACCGCAGACAGGCAGAGAACTACATTGAGGTTGACCAACAGCTCAACTCACATCTTCCTTGCAGTGCATTAATGCATTACTGCCACTACTGCTACTTTAAGTGTTACTTGAACACACAGCAAAACATCCTTCTATTCTGTTCTGACCAGTGTAAGCAGCTGCCACTTCTGACTAAGAGTCTCCTAAGGTTCTTTTTAAGCTTGATCAATCCTCTGATAAACTGCAGTGGCACAGCTAAAGAGACACGAGCGGATGAACTGAAGCTGGTGAGGCACCAAGAGGTGTAGCACTAAACCTGCATTATATGGGAAAACTGTGGTTTAAACAGGTCTTAAAATGGCTTTTGGTGGTCTCTTTGCAAACACATGCTTCTTCCTCCCAGCACCCCCTATGTTATCCATGCAGGAATGTCCTGCATAACCCCTGTGTTATCCATGCAGGAATGTCCTGGGAAGGTGTCCTGAGGTGTTTCCCATTGGCCTTTGTTAACCTCTTCCTGTGATTGGGTGTTTCTGTAAACCCCTTGAGACTTCTGATTGGTTACTCTGGGAATCCTCCTAAACCCTATTGGTTACTCTGTGAATCCTCCTAAACCCTATTGGTTACTCTGGGAATCCTCCTAAACTCTATTGGTTACTCTGGGAATCCTCCTAAACCCTATTGGTTACTCTGTGAATCCTCCCAAACCCTATAAATGTAACATCCCCCACAATAAACGCTCTCTTGCCTCCTCTCCACGCCCGGTGTCCTGTGTCCCTGCCGGCCATGGGGCCACGTGCGGGGGGGAGGGGGAGCACCTCTCCCCTCCAGGCTCAGGGCCTGAAAAGACCCCTGAGAAAGCCCTGGAGTTCCCTTTCCCCATCCTTCAAAGCGTCGCAATGGTTCTTCAGATGGAAACGGAACTAGAACTGGGCCACCCCACGCCGTGGGTGGGAAAAGGGATCCAGAAAGAGGTTCAAAGCTTCAGCCTCGCCTGTACACCCCTCCAGCCCCTGCAGGTGAAATGCCAGGAATTACCTCCCCTCCACCCAGGGGCAGGGTCAGGAAGGCGTCCCCGGTGTCGGCGAGGGGGCTCCCGTTGGCAGAGATGGTGTAAACGCGCTCGTTGAGCGCGGGCGTGCGCAAACCCGGCGTCTTGAACACCCTGAAACAACAAGTTATTAGTGAGCAGTATTTGCTCAAAGCACTTCTAGCCAAAGTCTTTCACTTCACATTCAAAGAGCTGCTAAAGACTGTGTGGGAAACAGGTGACATAAAGCAAACAGCTTATAAAAGATTATAACAGAGATAGAAGGGAAAGAGATTTATTTTCTCTGTTAACAGACCAACAGAGAAACCTGACAGAATACAAACCTAGAATCAAATCTGGGTGTGATCGTGAAGGTACCTCCCCGAGCACAGAAATCACCCATTCTCCCAGTAGCTGGAGTGATAAAGCTGTTTTTGCTTGATCTGTTAAATGGAAATAAACATCTGCTCACAAGATGACCTTTAACAAATTGTAGAAGCACTTATCAAAGGCTTAAACAAGGTGATCACCACAAAACCCAGGGGTTCTCACTAATCAGTGCAAAGCTGGGGGTAGCTGGTCCTCACAGGAGAGGCAGTCGTCCATCTTTCATTCATTGTCAGATTGTCAATTTTTTACTGTAACATAGCACAACTCCCCAACCCCCTGCTGAACCAAACTCCATCCCATGGAAGAAATGTATTTACACTCTCATTTTGCATTTCTGGAGATGAAAGAGAGACATCCCCATTACCTCTTGCTCATGCGCTTCACTCTCGCTGACCGGGGTCTTCTGGACACGGGTGGCTTTTTGGTGGACGCCTTCACCTGAAGGACACACCACTCACCAGATCAGCTACTGCCCTCTCATGGGACAGCTGAGTCCACACAAACACATACTTCCATACAAAATGCTCAGTCTCCTTTTCATGGCACAAGAGCCCAGAACAAACACCATTCAAACCTTCGTGACCTTCCCCTGTCGTTAGAATTCTCAGGGAAGCTGTCTGAAGTCTCCCTCAGAGCATCCTGGACAGCCCTAGTCATCAGCTCAGTCAGGAATTTATATCCTGGGGATAAAGTCATCCCACAGAACAGCTATTTACCTTTGCAGTTCTTGGATTCATGCTCTCAGCCTCTGTCTCTGAAGGACACTGGTTGTCAACTCTGGATTTCTTTGGCAGAGGAAGTGACGGAGGCTCTGCTTCCTCCTCGATGGCTTCAACACTCCTTTTGGATTTCTCCACTAGAAAGAGAAAGTGTTATCTAAGTAAATAATAACTTTAAATTATTAGTTAGCAGCAGAGCCAAACAGCAAACGACTACAAGCACTTCTGGCAAAAATTTACTTCTAAAGTCCAAATTCCAGTGCAATCCCCACAGTTGCAGAGCGCTACTTTGAATTATATTGAATGTTTTTATAAAATAAATTAGACCCACTGCAGGTACTAGGGATAAAAGTAGGATTATTTTTCTGTTTTAAATACACTGAGGGATGTGAGCAAGAACTGAATTATTATTCACATTAAGGAACCATGACATGCTTCCACCTCACCAATCGCCTCACAGCGCTCCAACTGACCTTTCTTGACGATTTCAAACTGAGTATTGATAACTTCTGCTGTCCGCTTGTCTATCTCTGCTATTTCCAAGTCTGCCTGAAATTAAAAACAGTTGTGACACTATTAGGATTGTTGGCAACACAGAGTTCTGTAGAGCAAACCTCTAACTATTTTAGGGCCAGAACAGCTCCATGTCTGCTGTTCTGCTCAAACGGGGTCCTTTCGGGTTATCCTGGAGATGACAACAGGCCCTCAGGACTCAGTGCCTGGTTTGGCAGCTGCAGCTGTGCCTCACCTATGCCCTGCTGCTCAACCAGTGTGGAAATGCTTTAATTTACTGCAAAGTGCATGTGCTCCCACGGGTCTGGGAGTGGAATCCAGTAAATAAGGAAAGGTCAACACAGAGCAGCAGGAGTAAGCAAATCCTACATCAGATACATGGGCATTTCTTACTGTTAAGTCTTAAAGTTGAATTTGTGTAAAGATTGATGTAACTTTTGCTCTTGCAACGCTCTGGAATGTTGTTACAGCCCAAGGAGCCCCTGCATTGGTGTGTTTCTGCTGGAAACCTACCATGGCCACCTCCTCCAGTGCCTTTCCACTTCCTTCTTTACCTAGAAAGAAAATATTTCAGACTAGTCAGTTCAAGCCCAGGAGACGGCAAAAACCAGCTCAAAACAGCTTTCACCCTCAGAGAGCAGGAGCAGCTCCCGGGCCGCCCCCCCGGGATTTCTGCGCACAGCAGACCCCAGCCGGTCCCGTATTCCCGTCGGGGTTTGTTTCCGAGGGAGCGCCAGCCCAGTTACCGAAGTACTCGAGCCAGTTCATCTGGCGCAGCTCCAGCGGCAGGCGCAGGATCTCCATGTCGTACAGCTTCTCCACCTCCTTCACCAGCCGCTCCCCGTCCGCCTGCAGCCGCTCCAGCCGCTGGTTCACTGCGGGGACACGCGGTGTCAGCCCCGGCGACACCGTTCCCTGCCCCGGCCCCGTTCCCGTTCCCGTTCCTACCCTCGCAGTCGAAATCCTTCAGGAAGGCCGCGAGCTTCCTGCTGCGCGTGCTCGAGCCGCCCTTCTTCCTCGCGGGAGCCATGGCGGGGCCGGTCGCTCGCTCGGTGTCTCGGGGCCGGTCGCTCGCTCGGTGCCGGTGCCGCTCTCGGTGTCTCCTGAGGCCCCGTTCGGTGTCGGGCGCGGCCGCGCGCTCGAACCAACCGCCGCCCACGAGCGGCCAATGGTGTCGCGGCGCGCGGCGATGACGCGGTGGCGGTGCCGGGCGATGGCGGCGGGGGCCCGTAGCGCACGAATGGGGAGGCAGCCAA